>NC_091580.1:26555410-26560410 GCF_042767895.1 Penaeus vannamei | reverse complement strand
GGTGATTCTGACCGAGTTCAACCACAGTTAACAGTTAACAGCATCACACTATGGGCAGAGAGAGAAAGTGTGTGTGTGTGTGAGAGAGAAAGAGAGAGAGAGAGAGGGAGGGAGGGAGAGAGAGAAAGGGAAAGAGAGGGAGGGAGAGAGAGAAAGGGAAAGAGAGGGAGGGGGAGAGAGAAAGGGAAAGAGAGGGAGGGAGGGAGGGAGAGAGAGAAAGGGAAAGAGAGGGAAGGAGAGAGAGAAAGGGAAAGAGAGGGAGGGAGAGAGAGAACGGGAAAGAGAGGGAGGGAGAGAGAGAAAGGGAAAGAGAGAGAGGGAGAGGGAAGCCAGTTACAGTCCGATCTATCTCTCCTTTAAATGTCTCTTGAGTGTCTGGGAAGAAAGATAACCGTCTACGTTATGGATGGCGATAAAAAAGATATCTATTGAACTCTATACTACATGATATTCAGCTTACGTTCGGTGACTTAGTTAATGCTTAAAAAATGAAAAATAAAAAATAAATAAGTTAAAAATAAATAAAAACGGGAAATACAAGGGTGAGATAAGGAAGAGAAATGAAAAAAACAACAACATAAAAACAAAATAGAAACGGGAAATACAAGGATAAGGTAAGAGAAATGAAAAGAATAAAAATACAAGAAATACAAGAGTGGAGAAAAGGAATCCATATCTATATAAGAATACATATATATATGGACCAACTCTTTTATGACATAAACACGCTTAGGGGACACATAGACGCCTCTCAAAAGACCTACACAGCCATCTAGGTGTCAACAACAACACCGAGTATTAGTATTCAAATATAACCCCTATCAACCTGCTTCATATGTGTCTGTGGCCACGCTCCGACAGCGGCCAAGACGATATGACATCTTTATGGCCATATTTGGATAAGGAATTCATCAGCTGCATTTCCTTCCCAGGAGACTTCTCATATTGCTGTGAATGATTTCATAATGCTTCGCTCTAAGAATGTTGTGCCTTGGTTTATATTCGTAATTACGGTAGCAGCGATTCGTGATTTTTTGAATCATTTATGCTATTTCAGTGTAGTGTAAAGATGTAAACAAAATCATGCATTAATTATTGGATGAAATATAGGCAATCCCAGCATCACACTTTGGGCAGAGAGAGAAAGTGTGTGTGTGTGTGAGAGAAAGGGAAAGAGAGTGAGGGAGAGAGAGAAAGGGAGAGGGAGGGAGGGAGGGAGAGAGGGAGGGAGGGAGGGAGAGAGAGAAAGAGAGAGGAGAGGAGAGAGGGAGAGTAAGAAAGATAGAGAAAGAAAAAGAATTGGGGAATAATACAAATACCATAGGAAATATTGGCATCTTCAGATCACAGTCATATGCCTCTCTGTCCACTTTTACGATAAGCCAGCCTGTCATGCCTAGATGGCTCACCTTATATAGATTGGTCTGTCACGGAACGCATAGAAAACGGGGATAAGGTAACGGTCGTCATTATCCATAACAGAAAACGTATGCCATGTAGGGGTATCTATGATATTTTTTAAAACACTCCTGTATTTCCATCTCTACCCCCTCCTCTTCTCTCCATATTCCTCTCCCTTCCATCTTCCTTTCCCTCTCATCTCTCCTTCCCCTTATCTTCCGTTCCAATTCATCCCTTCTCCTTCCTTCCCTTCCAATTTGTTCTAGACTAACTGTATCTTGACGTATAATTGCTCTAATATTCTTGCGTTTCTCATCCTCATGTATCAACTTCTGATAATTCAAATTACATTTTTCATTGATAAAATTCTTAATGTCAATTTCGCATTTATTCCTTCTCACATTAAGGCTTTTCAACATTTTTGAGACGAGTCAAGGGAACTTTTAATATTTCCTTTGGTCTGATTACCCTAGTCTCCCCCTATGATGCACAAACACTCATTATAAGTGTGTGTACGAGTATGCGTCTGTCTCGTTTTATCAGGATACTAAACACCAATAGTTTTTTCTTTGTCTTTTTTTTATTCATCAAAACAA
This sequence comes from Penaeus vannamei, assembly GCF_042767895.1. NCBI lineage: Eukaryota > Metazoa > Arthropoda > Malacostraca > Decapoda > Penaeidae > Penaeus > Penaeus vannamei. Next base: position 26,558,413 of record NC_091580.1, on the reverse strand, counting down.
GATCCCAGATCGCATGTTGCAGGGAAAGTCCTCGCATTCACGCCTTCCTTTTTAACCGCTGGTCATTTATGTTTTATTTATGTTTATTTTTTACTTATTTATTTACTTATTTTTTTACGCTCCCAAAATCAGAGAGAAGATTTATATCATCGTGTAGTCACTTGGACTTGTCATTCACGCCGGTAAGACTTTCATACGGGGATTCCCTCACGATATTAGCGTACATGTACGCACGCACACAGAAAAGCACCTACACACACGCAAACACGCATACGTAAACTACGTGCATGACTTTATCCATGCATCCCCAGCATACATGTACATGCCCATACAGAAACGCACTTACCGACACACACACACACACACACACACATAAACACACGCACGCACGCACGCACACACACGCGCGCACACACACACACATACACACACAAACCCACAAACAAACAAACAACACACACACACACACAAACCCACAAACAAACCCACAAACAAACCCACAAACACACAAACACACAAACACAAACAAACCCACAAACAAACAAACAAAAACACACACAACACAAACCCACAAACAAACAAACCCACAAACACACACAAACAAAAAACAAACACACACACACACACAAACCCACAAACAAACAAACCCACACAAACCCACACACAGACAAACAAACACACACCAACAAACACACACACACGTAAACCACATACACACACCAAGGCCTATATAAAGTACATATACAGACCTTGCCTGCCACTCTCCCCGCATTCTCAGGTCCGCGCTGTGCTGGGCCGCCGACTCGACCTCCTGACTGAGCGAGCTTCTGAAGTGTCTCGAGTCTGCCGTTCGAATCCCTCGCTCTTCGAAACACCGGCGAATGACCCCTTTATATGGGACACAAAGCATACTCCTAATATAGTCTGGTGTCCTGTCTATAAGGTATAGAGTTTATATGATTTAGGATTGTTCTATTCATGGAGGTGATATAAATGGTGCAATATATTTTTTCTCTGTGGTACAATATATATATATGTATATATATATATATATATATATATATATATATATATATATATATATATATATATATATACAATGGTATAATAGGTGGTGATATATTTCTCTAAATTTTGATTAAAGAAAAAAAAATCTATTAAGAAAAGAAAAGAAGTTAATATCCCAACAGAAATAATGATGATATCCACATAGAATAAGCATAAAAAATAAATAAAGATAATTACTGATAATAAGTAAAAATAAAGAAATAGAATAATAAGAAATAAAGAAATAAAATAAGTAAAAATAAATAGATAAAAAGTAAAAATAGACAATAAAACAAAAAAGAAAAAGCGCCATTTTACTCGTTATTACCTCATTTTCCTCAAAAATTTACAGGTCGCTTCTACCACCTGGATGAACAATTTCTTTCTCATCGCCAACCGCAGCAACTTCGACAATAGTCTTTTTCAGAAGTTTAAGGAGAGGAAAGAGAAGACAAGGAAAAATGGAATTAACGTAAGTCTCTCTAAAATAATCATAATGATAATAATAATAACAATAGTAATAATAACATATATATTTTCTTTTTTTTTAGTGATGTAGGTCAAGGTTATGCAATGTAGGCCTATAGGTTTAATTGATTTCGTGGTACAATGCAGGGTGCATGTTTATATATTTTTTAGTTCTGATTATTTATATATATAATTTCATATTTGGTGTCTTTTTCTTTTTCTGTCTCTCTGCCTCTGTCTTTGTCTGTATCTCCCTCCCTCCCTCTCCCCACCCCTCCCTCCCTCCTTCTATCCTCCTCCACCTCCCTCCCTCCTCCTCCTCCCCCATCCTTCTCTCCCTCTCCCTCTCCCCTCTCCCACCCTCCCTCTCCCTCCCCACTCCCCCCTCCACCTCCCTTCCCTCCCTCCCATCCTTCCCCCTCTCCCTCCACCTCCTCTCCCTTCCCTCCCTCCTTCTCTCCCTCTCCCCCCAACCCTCCCCCCCACCTCCTCCCAGATGACCCAACCCTTTGACCAAAAACTGGTGCGGGAGATGTACCCGGGGCCCCCCCTCTCCCCCCAAGAGAGGTCAGAGGTCTTGAAGAACGCCGTCAGAGTCATCATCGTCAGGCACCCTTTTACCAGGTAACTTCGTCTAACTTCGTGTAGCTTCGTGTGACTGAAAGTAACTTCATGTAAACTTCATGTAAACTTCATGCAACTTCATGTAAACTTCATGTAAATTTCATGCAACTTGTAAATTGTAAATTCATGTAACTTAAAGTAACTTAGTGTAAGCTTCATGCAACATCGCGTAACTTTGTGTGAACTTCATGTAACTTAAAGTAACTCAATGTAACTTTGTGTAACTGAAAGTAACTTCATGTAATGCCACGCAACTTCTTGAAACTCCGTGTAACTTCATGTAAATTCATGTAAATTCATGTAACTTAAGGTAACTTTATTTAAACATCATGCAACTTATCGTAACTTCATGTAAACTTCATGCAACTTCGTGTAAATTCATATAACTTAAAGCAACTTAGTGTAAACTTCATGCAATCCAAAGTAACTTTAAGAAACTTTGTGTAGCTGAAAGTAACCACGCAAATCCATGCAACTTCTTGAAACTCCGTGTAACTTCATGTAAACTTCATGCAACTTCGTGTAAATTCATATAACTTAAAGCAACTTAGTGTAAGCTTCATGCAATTCAAATCAAGTGCATGCAACTTCACGTAACCTTGTGCAACTTCATTGCAACTTCACAAATAACTTTGGATCGTCGTGACAGGAATGAATAGGATAATGAAGAAGTTTTGATAAAGCATGGAAGTATAAGTGTCTTTACTACGAATCAAAGTCAACTTGGCCCTGTACAGCAAGATTAGGATAAATGGCATATCGATTGTCATATCTTGTCATATATTTGAGGCGTTCAGATAGCTTGTCGTGAGTGGTGAATAAAATATGTAAATCACACACCACATATGCATACAAGCAGGTATA
>NC_091580.1:26530019-26537519 GCF_042767895.1 Penaeus vannamei | reverse complement strand
TATAATTTAAAATGACGAACAGTCGCATTGGCTTCCAGTTTATCTATATACTTCAGTCACATAAATCGTAAAAAAAAACATAAACAGCCCAGCTCCATTAATTATGATAGCGTTTATGAATTACTTTAATTATGATGAAATAGTATTGCCATAATGCAATCTTACGGTTTGATTGTCATTTGGGATTCTGCTGGTGTTTTTCTTATATAAGAATTCAGCATTTAAACTTGAATAAAAAGGGAATAGAGAAGTAAATAAAACAAAAAATAGAATTCTGTCGGTGTTTTCCTTATATGGGAATTCAGCATTTAAACTTGAACAAAAATACATAAATAAATAAGATAAAATAAAAAAGAATACATATATAAATAGGGCACTGATATATATATTTAGAATAATAAAATCAACACAATACGCATAAATGTAACAAGCAAAAGATGTAAAAAAGGATTTTTAATTCATATTTTCCAGGACGCCGCCATTTTGAAAAGCCGCGTGGACGAGATGGCGGGAAGGGCGAAGGTGCTCGGCCAGGTTTGCCAATCAACAACATCTCTTTCTTTAAAACCGAGTAGGATATCTGTTGTTTGGGACACGAAGCATACGCCAAGTATTGTCTGGTGCCCGGTGTATAAAGTACGTTATTTTTTTATTTTATTTTTTCGTTCGTCTTCGTTTTCTTTTTGTTTGTTTTTCCCGTTTTCTTTTTTTTCTTTCTTCGTTTTCTATTTGCTCTTCGTTTTCTTTTTGTTCTTCGTTTTCTTTTTATTCTCCGTTTTCTTTTTTCTTTCTTCATTCCTTCGTTCTTTTCCTTCGCTTTCTTCTCCTTCTTCTTCGTTTTCATCGTTTATTTCCAGGATTTTCGTTCGAGTCCAGAAACTTTAAATCGTATTGCAATTCTCGTAATATTTTCTCCTTTTTCGTTTTTATTTCGCATTCGCTTCTAAACTCTTCTCAGGGATAAAGCGGAGGTCATGTCACTCTAAAAAAAGACGTTAAATTTTCTCTTCTTGTCTCCTTTGAATACAAAGAGCGTAGTTAGGATGGATAGGATCGTTATCTCTCTCTCTCTCTCTCTTTCTCTCTTTCTTTCTCTGTCTCATTCTGTCTGTATGTCTCTCTCTCTCTCTCTGTCTCTCTCTGTCTCTCTCTGTCTCTCTCTGTCTCTCTCTCTCTCTCTCTCTCTCTCTCTCTCTCTCTCTCTCTCTCTTTCTCAAAAAAAAAAAAAAATACAAATAAGCAACAGGTAAACAATAATGAAAAAGTAAACAAATAATAAGTAAAATTCATTAAATGCAAGTACGAACACAAGGAAAATACAAATAAGCAACGTTAACGATAACAAAAAAAGGTAACTCAAAAACATGTACATATTCATTTGAAGCAAGTACGAATGTAGAAAGAAAAAATAAAAATAAACATGTAAACGGTAATAAAAAAGAAAAAAAATATGTATATATTCATTAGAAGCAAGTACAAATACAAAGGAGAAAAAATTAATATATAAAAAAGTCAGAAATGCATTATTCAGTCAAGGAAACGGATAAGAGAGTGACCTCGTCTGACCTCCAACTGCAGGTCGCCTCCACCACCTGGATGAGGAACTTCCTCCGCCTCGCCCACTTCAACGAGGACAACCCGAAGATCCCCAAGAATATACCGAAGGAGAAGCAGGAGAAGAGAAGGTTTTCGGTGAGTGTTGGAGGATACGCACACATACACATACATACAGACACACGCACGCACACGCACACACATGCAAGCACACGCACACACACACTCTCGCACATACACACACACGCACACACTCTCACACACACACACACACACACAAACACACACATACAGACACACGCACGCACACACACGCACGCACACACACACACTCTCACACAAACACACGTACGCACGCACACACACACACATATATATATTTGCGTGTGTGTATATATATATAAATGTGTGTGTGTGTTTGTGTGTTTGCGTGTATACATGTAAGAATGTATGCCTACATGTATACACGCCCAACCACCTTTTAACCCCTCGACGTGTCTCGCGCGCCCGCCAGGTGCGGTTCGGCGCCACCCACAACCGCGTGTTCGAGCTGTATCCGGGACCCGAAGACGAAGCCGAGAGAAGCCGAGTCATGCAGGAGAGTGTTCGGGTCATCATCGTGAGGCATCCCTTCGTCAGGTATTTTTCTGGGGGGGGGAGGGAGGGGGAGGGGTAGATTCCTGGATTTTTTCAAATGCTTTTTTTAGTTGTCTTTTTTTTAATGTTAATTGATTTTTTTTATTAATTATTTCCATTATTTCTTTTTTTTTGGAGTGTGTAGGTACCCTTTCGTACGTGTTATTTATTTATTTTTAGCCTTAAATTTATATTCTTTTCTATTCTTATCAGGCTTACTTCCATAATTGTAGGCATTCTTTATTTATTAATTTTTCATTCTTATCTTTTTTCTCCTTTTTTTTTTAAGTTAATATCCATATACTATTCCCAGAGAGAGAGAGAGAGAGAGAGAGAGAAGAAAAATGTACAGTCCCCTTGCATTTCCACTGTCCTCCCTAACCGAAGCCAAGAGTGAACCGCGTCTCGACTCGCGTTCGAAACACGTGTCAGAGCTCACGCGTTTCGGAAAAGCGAGAGTCGAAACCGTGGGATTCAAACACTAGCAACTCTGGGTGAAGGGGACTGTACATTCCCCAAGAACATTCTCCCTAACAAAGGATCTCTACACGTATAATAACTCTTATCTCCAGCATCTTAATCCTGATATTAATGTGAAAAATCCACCAGGCTCCTCTCTGCTTATCGGGACAAGATGATCAAGAAAAATCCCATCCCTGTCAAATTCAAGTTTAGGGAGTTGCAAAAATACATTATTGCGAAATATCGAGGCTCCAACAGCACTGACAATTCCTCTTTTCCGAGTTTTGCCGAATTCGTCCAGCACGTGATTGACTCCACAGAGGACTATGTAACTCCCAAGGACTGGACGGATAACGTTAGTATATATGCAATGTGAAAGGAAAAAATCATCAATGGACATCCACTGTTATTAATGCCATCGACATTTCATTTCTCACGTAATATTTCTTATTTTTTTCGCCCCCACGATCGTTTTTCGTCTTTCTCCATTCCCATTTTGAGCATGAAGTGTTGGTAGATTCACCGTCAACCGCGTGGATTTTAGGCTTCCATCTGCGCCAGGAACAAGTGGTTTCTCATTTTTGTTGTTTTCATATATCATAATTTAGTTCAACCACACACACGCACACACACACGTACACACACACGCACACACACATGCACGCACACATACACGCGCACGCATACACACGCACACATACACACGCACACACACATACACACGCACACACACATACACACGCACGCGCACACACACACGAACACACGAACACTAAAAATTTTAGCTACTGAATAGAGTGAAGCAGTAAAAATCATTCATTCACGTTAAAGTTGAATTATCACTTTCCATTTCATTACAGTTCATTTTCCCATTTTAAGAATATGAATTCCAGTTTCTTTTTAGTTTTGCTAAATAATCATCTTTTCCTGCCAGAATTTTCTAGTTTAGCTTTGTTAATTAAAGTTTTCTAAAGTTCTCATGAAGTTCTTAGCTAAAATTCCACAAATTGTGAGAGAGAATAGGAAAATATACAAGACATGTACAGCTCATAGAGAGACTGATACGAAGTTTCCCCTTTCTAATGCTCGTTTTCTGGTTGGGTATTTCCTCCCCCAGGTGAAATGCTGGCTGCCTTACTGGGTGCACTGCGGGGTATGTTCCTCTGACTACAACATCATCATGAAGTTAGAAAGCATGAAGGAGGACGAACAGTTCCTCATCACTCTTTCTCGTCTCGAGGAACTCAAAGTATGGCTACGAGTTTCGCGTCACAATGCACTGCTGATAACTTTATATTATTTCATATTAAGTGAACATGTAAGGTGATTTATCTTCTTCTCTCGATACTTACGCTTCCCAATGCTAATACTTCGACAGAACGTGGGCAGCTGGGTCCACCTGAAGGGGTCGTCCTCGGCCGATTTGGCGAAAGAGTACTACAAGGACGTGACGAGACGCCAGATGCAGGAACTCTACCAGCGCTATCAGCAGGATTTCGAACTCTTTCAGTATGACATTGACGACTTCCTTGCTATTGCCAAAGACGAGTAAAATCTGAGTGTAGTTAAGGCTACAACTCAAAAAAAAAAACTATGCTTAAACAGGGTTTAAAAGTAAGGTGGTTTGATTACAGTGCAAATAACTAGTGCCTGAACGCGTCACATTTGACCGCTTGGCTTTGGGCATTGTCAGAATTTACTTTATATTAAAGGTTTATTATATATGCAGGGTGATTTCACCCCTTATTTATTGCTGAATAAAGGTGAATAAAAAAAAGTAAGTTATTTCCCCATTAGCTATTAAGTGTACCAATCAAAACCACTATTAAATGTACCAATTAAAACAACTATTAAGTGTACCAATCAAAACCATTCTCAAAAGAGGTCACAAAATGGATTTACGGCAATTAAGTAACAACGATGGAGAATACACACAGCAATGGCCATAACAAAGTGTTTAACCATCGTTAGCTACTTTTTTGCAGTTACAACTAACTTGACAGCGCCATCAAAAGAGCATCTGCGTTAATGGGAACGCTGGGATGAAGGGAAAGCCAACGAACTAGCCTATATATTTAACAGCTTTCCTGCAGTCCCATGTTCATGCTAAAGATCAGCAAGAAACCCAAGTTTGTTCATAGAGATCTAGACTGGAAACCCCTACAATAAATTCGTGGAAGGCACAGGGAAAGATTAAGCAAAGCAAAATAGTTTTAAAATGCACTCCCTCTCGTTGTCTCTATCTGATCTATCGGATATCCTTCAAACTGAATTCCCAATGAGGGTCACGTTCGCGCATCTATCAAAAAAAAGAAAGAAAAAAAAAAAAGAGAAGGAAAACAATGAGGGTCACGTTCGCGCATCTATCAAAAAAAAAAAAAAAAAAAAAAAAGAGAAGGAAAACAATGAGGGTCACGTTCGCGCATCTATCAAAAAAAAAAAAAAAAAAAGAGAGAGAAGGAAAACAATGAGGGTCACATTCGCGCATCTATCAAAAAAAAAAAAAAAAAAAAAAAAAGAGAAAAGGAAAAAAATGAGGATCACGTACGCGCAACTAACAAAAAAAAAAAAAAAAAAAAAAAGAGAGAGAAAGAAAAAAATGAGGCTGAGGTTGACGCATCTTTCAAAAAAAAAAAAAAAAAAAAGAGAAGGAAAACAATGAGGGTCACGTTCGCGCATCTATCAAAAAAAAAAATAATAAAAAAAAGAGAGAGAGAAGGAAAACAATGAGGGTCACGTTCGCGCATCTATCAAAAAAAAAAAAATAATAAAAAAAAGAGAGAGAGAAGGAAAACAATGAGGGTCACGTTCGCGCATCTATCAAAAAAAAAAAAAAAAAAAAAAAAAAAGAGAGAGAAGGAAAACAATGAGGGTCACGTTCGCGCATCTATCAAAAAAAAAAAAAAAAAAAAAAAAAAAAGAGAGAGAGAAGGAAAACAATGAGGGTCACGTTCGCGCATCTATCAAAAAAAAAAAAAAAAAAAAAAAGAGAAGGAAAACAATGAGGGTCACGTTCGCGCATCTATCAAAAAGAAAAAAAAAAAAAAAAAAGAGAGAGAAGGAAAACAATGAGGGTCACGTTCGCGCATCTATCAAAAAAAAAAAAGAAAAAAAAAAAAAAAAGAGAAGGAAAACAATGAGGGTCACGTTCGCGCATCTATCAAAAAAAAAAAAAAAAAAAAAAAGAGAAGGAAAACAATGAGGGTCACGTTCGCGCATCTATCAAAAAAAAAAAAAAAAAAAAAAAAGAGAAGGAAAACAATGAGGGGTCACGTTCGCGCATCTATCAAAAAAAAAAAAAAAAAAAAAAAAGGAGAAGGAAAACAATGAGGGTCACGTTCGCGCATCTATCAAAAAAAAAAAAAAAAAAAAAAAGAGAGAGAAGGAAAACAATGAGGGTCACGTTCGCGCATCTATCAAAAAAGAAAAAAGAAAAAAAAAAAAAAAAGAGAAGGAAAACAATGAGGGTCACGTTCGCGCATCTATCAAAAAAAAAAAAAAAAAAAAAGAGAAGGAAAACAATGAGGGTCACGTTCGCGCATCTATCAAAAAAAAAAAAAAAAAAAAAAGAGAAGGAAAACAATGAGGGTCACGTTCGCGCATCTATCAAAAAAAAAAAAAAAAAAAAAGAGAGAGAGAAGGAAAACAATGAGGGTCACGTTCGCGCATCTATCAAAAAAAAAAAAAAAAAAAAAAAAGAGAAGGAAAACAATGAGGGTCACGTTCGCGCATCTATCAAAAAAAAAAAAAAAAAAAAAAAAAAGAAAACAAAGAGGGTCACGGTCGCGCAACTATCAAAAAAAAAAAAAAAAAAAAAAAAAGAGAAGGAAAACAATGAGGGTCACGTTCGCGCATCTATCAAAAAAAAAAAAAAAAAAAAAAAAAAAGAGAGAGAAGGAAAACAATGAGGGTCACGTTCGCGCATCTATCAAAAAAAAAAAAAAAAAAGAGAGAGAAGGAAAACAATGAGGGTCACATTCGCGCATCTATCAAAAAAAAAAAAAAAAAAAAAAGAGAGAGAAGCAAAACAATGAGGGTCACGTTCGCGCATCTATCAAAAAAAAAAAAAAAAAAAAAGAGAGAGAAGGAAAACAATGAGGGTCACGTTCGCGCATCTATCAAAAAAAAAAAAAAAAAAAAAAAAAGAGAAGGAAAACAATGAGGGTCACGTTCGCGCATCTATCAAAAAAAAAAAAAAAAAAAAGAGAAAGGAAAACAATGAGGGTCACGTTCGCGCATCTATCAAAAAAAAAAAAAAAAAAAAGAGAGAGAAGGAAAACAATGAGGGTCACGTTCGCGCATCTATCAAAAAAAAAAAAAAAAAAAAAAAAGAGAAGGAAAACAATGAGGGTCACGTTCGCGCATCTATCAAAAAAAAAAAAAAAAAAAAAGAGAAGGAAAACAATGAGGGTCCCCTTCGCGCATCTATAAAAAAAAAAAAAAAAAAAAAGAGAGAGAAGGAAAACAATGAGGGTCACGTTCGCGCATCTATCAAAAAAAAAAAAAAAAAAAAAAGAGAAGGAAAACAATGAGGGTCACGTTCGCGCATCTATCAAAAAAAAAAAAAAAAAAGCAAGAGAAGGAAAACAATGAGGGTCACGTTCGCGCATCTATCAAAAAAAAAAAAAAAAAAAAAAAGAGAGAAAAGGAAAAAAATGAGGGTCACGTTCGCGCATCTATCAAAAAAAAAAAAAAAAAAAAAAAGAGAAGGAAAACAATGAGGGTCACGTTCGCGCATCTATCAAAAAAAAAAAAAAAAAAAAAGAGAAGGAAAACAATGAGGGTCACGTTCGCGCATCTATCAAAAAAAAAAAAAAAAAAAAAAGAGAGAGAAGGAAAACAAAGAGG
>NC_091580.1:26522519-26525019 GCF_042767895.1 Penaeus vannamei | reverse complement strand
GGAATATATAGGCGTGATCTCACTGAAGTCCGGTTTATGTGAGTGTTAACGGTTACGAGTGGCGTGTGAGTGTATATTTTTCTTTTTTTGGAGTGATGTAGGTCTAGGCAGATCTATGCTTAGATTAATCGAAAGCTAATGTGACACCAAAAATTGTAACTTATTTTAAGCTAACTCGGCAGAAGGGGAGAGAGAGAGAGAGAGAGAGAGAGAAAGAGAAAGAGAAAGAGAGAGACAGAGAAAGAGAAAGAGGGAGAGACAGAAAGAGAAAGAGAAAGAGGGAAAGACAGAAAGAGAAAGAGAAAGAGAGAGACAGAGAAAGAGAAAGAGAGAGACAGAGAAAGAGAGAGACAGAGACAGAGATAGATAGATAGATAGAGAGAATGTAACATTTGCTCCTCCCACGCAATAGAGACGAAGCTCAACTAATCCGTCGACGCATAAACGAACACACAAGGAACCCATAAAAGTCGGGCGTGAGATTTCGGACACAACTTTTTTCTCCCGTAGAAGCGCCAAGTAACTTTTTCTTACTGAAATGGAGTTAGAAAAGAGAAAAGAAGAAAAGAGTTTTACGTTTGCATTGTTATTGTTGTAGTTATCATTACCATTATGATTATTATCATTATCCTTATTATAATCTTCATCATTATTATTTTTGTTGTCACCATCATCATTACGACTTATATCGCTTCTATTATCATTATATAGATAACGCTTAAAATAAGGAAAAATGCCAACAAACCATAAAATATTTAAAAAATATGTAAACCCTTTTTGTACCAAAGTCATTAAGCATTCACTATTCGCACGTACCATTCGCGTGCGAATTAGAGTCAGCATATAAAGTCCCTCCGAGCATGGTTCGAATACTGTTCCGAGAAGCAGCTGGCGTATCGCATAGTGAAATGTCTCGAGGCTTCAATCCAGCGAACGAGCTTGACATCTTTACTTACCATTGAGAATTGTAAGTGTTGAAGCAGCTATATTGACGGGAAAATATCACGAAGAGATATATTTTTACCGTTACATTTTTGTTTGCTTCTATCGCGGTGTGTGTGTGTGTGTGTGTGTGTGTGTGTGTGTGTGTGTGTGTGTGTGTGTGTGTGTGTGTGTGTGTGTGTGTGTGTGTTTGTGTGTGTGTTTGTGTGTGTGTTTGTGTGTGTGTTTGTGTTTGTGTGTGTGTGTGTGTGTGTGTGTGTGTGTGTGTGTGTGTGTGTGTGTGTGTGTGTGTGTGTGTGTGTGTGTGTGTGTGTGTGTGTGTTTCTAGTCATACTCTAGCTGCTAAATCTCCCACTGTAAGATGTCACTGTAGCTCTTTGAAAGGGATCTCCCCCCCCCCCCCCCGCCGTACTTCGACTAAACGATTAATCAGATTCTTTCCACTCCATCGCGAATAAAAGACGATTCCAACCGCCGTCAGAGCAGGGGATTAGGTGCGGCTGAAACTAACGGTCGGCGACACTGATACAATACAAGCGTAATGGACACTCATCATACATCCTTGCAAATCAACACGAGCCGTATTTTTTTTTTCTTTTTTTTCGTTTTTTGGTCGACTGAATGGTGTTGCCTAATACCTAATTACAAGCATAGATTAGTAAATGCAGTAGCCGTATTAAAATGATGATGGAAATAAAAAAAATGATAATGGTGGAAAGTACGAGCATGCTGTTGCCTAATACCTAACTACAAGCATAGATTAGTAAATGCAGTAGCCGTATTAAAATGATGATGATGGAAATTTAAAAAAAAAGATAATAATGGTAGAAAGTCCGAGCATAGATTAGGACTTAACCTCCCATGGGCACGAGGAGGTGAGTGTCCGTTAATCTAACCTTAATCAGAATTAAGCATTAAGATATACAGTATGGCGTCTCTCTGTTGTATAACTTGGTTCTTTATTCATTCGTACAAAGACTTCTGACATGTTGAACTGGTGCTACTGGCCGTTCCTTATTTGTTTATTTGTTTATCATTGCTTATTTTGCGTGGTTTGATGTTCCTATTTTTTAATCTTTATTTTGTGTTGCAGCAGTTTGTTGACGCCCTACACCCCCCCAAAAAAAAAAAAAAAAAAATATATATATATATAATAATAATAATAATAAATAGATAAATAAATAAATAAAATATTGTTTCGAAAATGACGGGGAAATAATAGTATACATAAGTAAAAGAAGAGAGAGGGAGAAAAGAGACGATAAACTGGGTCTATTGATAGAGTTATGATTTATATGTATCACATAAAAGCGAATTTTGTTGAGGATGTCATCTGAGTGTTGTTGTTTTGTTTTATTTTTTGTCTTAAAAATAACATCCTTATCATATTTAATAGATGCTCACAGAGTTGTTATGATCCTGAGCGTTGTACTTAACCTGTGTATGTAGTTTACTGAATGCATTATGATATAGGATATAACCAATTATCCAAGCCATACAAAACGGGTCTGATTATTACCTGAACGTGTGAATAGGGAAACAGATATTGTAGTTTTTA
>NC_091580.1:26495019-26497519 GCF_042767895.1 Penaeus vannamei | reverse complement strand
GTGTCTCCCCCCCCCACCCCCACTGACGCACCAACCCCCTCGTTCTAGTTCACTGACCTCCACTACGGGGTTGCCAAGAGCTGGTATCTTTGGGTACGACTTTCAGGAACATTTCTGGTACTATCCCGTATTTCTTCCGCGTTTCACACATTCCCAACGAAATGGAAACATCGTATCATGCTCGAATGTCGTCTAGGATGCATTTATGTGCTACGGAGGACACATGTGATGCTGAGGGAAGATGTAGAGGACGCTGGTGTTGCATGGAGGGAGGAAGTCATGTTGCAGTCAGTCATTTTCAGTCTCGCCGTTAATCATCGCGTCTCTATATAATTCATTTTCAGTCTCGCCGTTAAGTATCGCGTCTCTATATAATTGCGCTGTTAGTGATGTGAATTATTCAATATTGCTAATTCAAATATTTTGTCTGCAATGGTGGTTTTCATTAATGATAATTATTAAATCGACCTGGTTTATAGTTAGTGTTGCGTGACTATCGTTGTGTGTGTGTGCGTGTGTGTGTGTGTGTGTGTGTGTGTGTGTGTGTGTGTGTGTGTGTGTGTGTGTGTGTGTGTGTGTGTGTGTGTGTGTGTGTCGAGTGGCAGCGCAGGGCCTTGTGGGAGAGCGAACCCCGGGACGGACAGCAAATTTCTGTTACCTGGTATGAAATGCACGCCTTGGCAACCCTCCCAGCAACCCGGATATAATGCATAAAAAATAGTCATCGGCACCATTACCTACGGAAGCGTCTCAAGGGAAGCGCAATTCTAAAAAAAAATCAAGCGAATGATTAAAACCATGAATTTTCGGTACGATTTGTGCTAATATGGCACTTTCCAGTACCCTAAATTGACACCATATAAAAAATCATGTTGGCAATCCAGCTCTATTATTGTTCTTGTAAACATCGTCAACAACATAGCAAAAAAAATGATAGAAATAGAAAAAAAGCACATAGCCCAAATCTGACGTTTTTGAAAGCCGCTCTTAGGCTATCACATGAGCTGCACATCCTCCGCGTTCGAGCGAAAGAGGTCATGCACACGTCGGGCGTGGAGCTATGGTGGGCGTGAGCGAGGGCAAGCACTTAGTGGGTCGCCCGTCTGCCCATCCTACATCCTGGAGAAGAGCCTCCTGTTGTTGTTGTTGTTGTACCTGTTGTTGGTGGTGTCGTGCCTGTTATTGTTGTTGTTGTATTTGTGATTGTTGTTGTATCTGTTATTGTTGTTGTGCCTGTTATTGTTGTTGTGCCTTTTATTGTTGCTGCTGTACCTGTTATTGTTGTTGTACCTGTTTTTGTTGTTGTATTTGTTGTTGTACCTTTTATTGTTGTTGCTGTACCTGTTATTGTTGTTGTTGTATCTGTTATTGTTGTCGTACCTGTTATTGTTGTTGTTATTGTTGCTGTACCTGTTATTGTTGTTACATTCACTAGTCATGCTCTGAATGAAGAATGAAGCATGGCTAACCCAGGTTTACGCTCATGCTAGGTTAGCGTAATGCTAAAGTCGTGAGACCTATCTGGCTGCATAGGTATCTTTTGAAGAGCCTCACCATCCTCTGCTTCACAGTGCTTGCAGCGACGAGCAGGCCAACTCCCGCAAGCAGAGGTCACTGAATACGGCTCCTCGGACTACCAAGCAAATACCCAAAGGACCCACTTGCATTGTTTGCTGATTCGTCTGATGCCATCGTTCAGCCACGAATTTATACCCTTATAGCCAAGTATATTCCATGGCTTCAGGGCTTCAGGGCGGCTTCGAGACATTGTCAATTTACAATGGAAGGAAAAATGGCATTATTTCATCTTAAAAAAAGATACGGACTAAAAAAGATATGGTATGTTTTGCGTAAGTCTGGTCTCTCTCTCACTCTTTCTCTCTTATTCTCTCTCTCTCTCTTTCTTTTTTTCTCTCTCTCTCTTTCTTCTCTCTCTCTCTCTCTTTCTCTCTCTCTCTCTCTCTCTCTCTCTCTCTCTCTCTCTCTCTCTCTCTCTCTCTCTCTCTCTCTCTCTCTCTCTCTCTCTCTCCCTCCCTCTGCCTCTACCTCCCTCTTTCTTCTCTCTCATTCTCCCTATCTCTCTCCCTCCCTTGTCTCGCTTCGTTCCCTCTTCCTACCCGATGTCTGCCCCTTCTTCCACGCCTCCACCGCTGCCCTCCCCCACGTGGTTCAGCTGCTTTTCTTCACCTCAATTTATTTAGTCTTTTGTCTACTTCCTTGCCAAGCGAAGCACGGAAAGCTTTCGAAATTCTTGCTTAACTATTCATCGACGTTCTGTGTGTGGACAGTAGCACAAACGCGTAAATTAGAACCAGTGCGTGGAACTAGTCGGTCGAGCAACTGGTCAACGCCACAATTTTCCTTCAGAAGAATTTTCCTTCAAAAGAAAAAGAATATGATGGATACAAGACTTGTGACGTCATTCATAGAGACGATAGATAGGGAAACCTAGTGTAAACACACACACTTAATCTTGTTCTCTCTCTCTCTCTCTCTCTTT
>NC_091580.1:26470019-26475019 GCF_042767895.1 Penaeus vannamei | reverse complement strand
CCTTGTAACCCCCCCAGTGAACTACAAATGCCCAGATGGCATGGTCTTCGACGAAGCCTCTGCCCAGTGCCAGACAGGAAATGGCCTGCCCCAATGTACTGAGGCTGGTACTTTTGCCAACCCGGCTAACTGCAGTGTATACTATTCGTGCATTGGTCTTCGACATGGCTGGCTGCAGAAGAGCTTCCAGTGCAACAGCGGCTTGATGTACAACAAGGAAAAGGGAGTATGTGAAGACCCTTGCCTGTACCAGTTCGTGTGCAAGCAGGAAGGCCGATATCCTGACCTCCTGAACCAGCAGAACTACTTTGAATGCTACATGTTGGGTGGCAAGTTACGGCAGCTCCGTTACAGCTGCCCTGAAGGCTACAGGTGGGATGAGATCTCTGCAGGTGTTGGCCAGTGTGTGGAGGACCATGACAAAAATGCTTCCAAGGGTGCCTTCTTTGGCTGCGACATTCCTGACGGCTTCTGTCCCGGTTAGTATTTTTTCTGTAGGGTTGAATTTGCATGTCCATAATGCTTGCTGAATGGAGCATGAGTTTAGTTTCTGTAGATATGGAGTGGAGGGGTGATTCCTACGTTTTACTAATTTTTTATTTTTTAAATTTCAGGCTCTTGATTTTACTGGAGCTCCACTGTCCCACCAGAGTGGAGTAGGCCGGGCCTATACTTCGATGTGTCTCGAATAAATCATGACAAATAAATTTAAATTTTTCATTTTCCCACATATCTGTTTAATGATCAATCGTATTTAAGGGTCAATTAATTTTTAAATAATTAATTAATAGTTAAAATCTTAACACAAGGAATTTGTCTCTGTCATTGTCTAAGTTGAATAGAAAATGACAAGCAAATTTACTGGTTATTTGTATGCTTAGAGTATCAGTAGCATAATTTGATTTAAATCTTTCCTCCCCATTGCATAAAGGGGAAGACTGAATAACTTGTATTCCCTCCTGGAGTCTTCCTCCAGCAAATTTTAACTATTAATCGCAACTAAGCTGAGTTGAATAAAAAAAAACTAATGAAGCTTTTATTGTTTATGTAGAAATTCTTTAACCACCAGTCCCTGGGTAACACTTCTTGCTGTGGCTGGGTTGCTTAGAGGCCTCGTGTAGGGGGTTGCCCTGACCTTGTCCCTCTGCCCTTACCAGCCTTCCCACTCCCATCCGGATGCTCGACATCTCCCTCCCTGTTCCCATGTTTGTATCCAGTAAGTTTCGGCTACCATTCTACCCACCTCGCCCATGGTTTCTTTATTGATTGTTTCCCTTAGTTGCCTCGCTTTCCTGAGACCGGTTTTCACATTGATCAAATTGTCCCATACCCTTAATCCCTTTTACAAATCCCTACCATATCCCATTTGCTCTTCCCTCTATTCTTTTAATTGCCATTCTATTCTACAGCACTCTAATCTTTTTTGACGCTCAACTCTTTTACCTTTCGCCCTGCTATTCCATAATGCAGCCAAGAGGTGACGCCTCGCCAGTCCTGGGCTCGGTGTGAGATCATGTCTTTCTTGCCTTGAAAGGAGGCCCGCGTTCAAACAAGGGCATAGTTAGGATAGTTCGAATGTGAGGTGGGGGGAAAGTACGGATTCAGGGGAAGTGCAATGAATAAAATAAACATTAATGAAGGGTCGCTTTTATTCATGTTTATTTAATGCATGTTTCCAATATATCCAAATTAAGATTTTAGTTTATTACTAAAATTAAATCTATTTCAATTCCTTTTCTATAAACTTGTCTGACGAATAGCAAGTTCCAACATAGTCGCCATTCATAAGTATATTAATGGCTCTGCATTACCCTAAGCAGCTACTGAATTCTGTGTTGCAGCTACTGACTTCTGTGTTGAATTATCTGGAGCCACTATTAGGATAGTGGTATAATTTGATGTTCTTTGGAGAACAAATGACAGTTCATACACCATTATATTTCCAGATGTTTACAATTTAATTACTGCCAAAATAACGATATTAATGTGAAAGACGGATATCGAAAGCAATGGGTTTCTTGAATGGTTTGGAGGGGAAACAGACAAGGTGTTTGACACCAGCCGCTGAAACGACAAAGCTTTAAGTCAAGGCTAAGGGAATACCCTCTCAGACTTGGGTAAAGTGAAGCTTGACTCTCCCGGTTCACGCTTGCTCGCTCACCCTGCGAAAGGCAAAGGGGTTTGCTGGGAAGTGCCCAATCTGCCCAGGTTTAAAGACCTAGTATCAAATTGACAATGTTAAGCTTCAACACCTGCATCCTATATATCCCACCATTATATTGATGCACTGCTACACTAACTGCATTTTACATCAATTTTCACCGTTTCGAAAATAGAATTAGGCTGACTGCCGTTGCACAGTTACTTTTAAGAAACTGAGTTAATGTCAATGCTTTCTGTAAATATGTCATTTGATTGAGGGTAGGAGACAAGTGGCCCATCACTCAAGTTGACCCCAACCAAACAGCGCTTTGCTATTTATGAATGCGACTGGAGGTCGTGGTGCGTAGAAGACACCCAAACGAAAAAAAGGTAGAAAGTGATAGGCTGTAAGGGAATCTATACCCGAGTTTTGTGGCCAAAGCCATTAAGTTTTGGTAGCCCAAGAGGGGCTATTTGGGACAATACATTCACCCACTGTATGTGGGTGAGAGAAAGGGGGGGTGCAGACACTAGCCTTCAGAAGATGGGACAAACATCTAAATCACCCCCCCCCTTTCCTAACTGTCCAGGATTTTCGAATGTGGGCAAGATCACTCCAAGCCCAGGTCTGGCAAGGCAACATCGCTTTTGTTGGGTGTACCATGATCCATAACGGTTTAGATAAATGTGCCAGACAAAAAGTTATACATCACCGAGTAAGACTAAGACTGAGTGACCTTTAAGAGGGGGGGGAGGTGGATGATTTTACAATCCTCAGGGTCCATAGGGTTAGACCGATTAACCTAACGAATACAGTGCCCATGGCTTAAGAGGCTGTTCATGGCTGTCAACGCCAGCCTTTCATCTTAACATGGCTCTTGCACCTTGGGAATAGGACAGGAGGGGATGAAGATGAAAGGCGAGAAACCATGAAATATTAGATGGCACAGGCCCAACGTAGGGACTATCCTCTTAAAATAGTCCTCGGGCAAGGTATTGCGAGAGATGACCACAAAAATGTTAAATAAAACTGAAGGGGTTAAATGTATGGCATAATTAGATAATAGAGTATAAAAATTAAAAGTGCCTTTCATGAAGACTAAAAGATCTTCAGATTAGAAAGCAAGAAACTGAATCAAGTATAAATATAGGAGTAGGGATTAGGAAGTATAAATGATACAAGGGCCGTAGCAACAAAGTCGCATCAGCCTCGAAATGGTGAAGGAAGGTTCAGGTTTTATTCTCATACCCTCCCCCCCCCCCCCCCAAGAGGGCAAAGGCTTGGGCAATCCCTACGTTTGGCCGCCACAACAAGGAGCAAAGTATTAGTAAGAATTACCATGTTTACCATGTTAAATTTTAGATTCCAGAAGTAACGTATGGGATTTAAATTGAATTTATCACCTTATCCATATTTTAAACTCTTGGGAGATGGGTTTACTCATTAGAGGGGGGATCCAGGCAGGACTCGTATTTTAAATTTGTACAACCAAAAGGTTGTAAAATTTTAAACTAAGCACATGTGGCCCCTGTGACCCCATGCCATTTACGAGGCTCCACCCCCCCCCCCCCACCAAAAAAAAAATTATTTTTAATTCCATTTATCTTTAATATATTAATATAGCAATCTTAGGGATGTTAAGAAATTCCTTACAGGGGTTTAAGGAATTAAGCTGGTTTCATTTTATAATAACTATAGCATTTGGTTAAGCAAAAGTAGAGTAAAATTTCATAATTTATTCGAGACCCATCGAAGTATATATCAGGCTTTACGCCACCCGGTGTCAAGGCAGGGTCGACCTCGTAAAAGTTCAAGAACCTGAAAGAGAAAACAGATTTGCGATTTATTAAAGTTTCCCAATTATGTCCATTTATTCAATAAATTTGAAAGTATATAAATATATAAACTAAATTTTTAGAAAGATACTAACCGGGACAGAAGCCGTCAGGAATGTCGCAGCCAAAGAAGGCACCCTTGGAAGCATTTTGGTCATGGTCCTCCACACACTGGCCAACACCTGCAGAGATCTCATCCCACCTGTAGCCTTCAGGGCAGCTGTAACGGAGCTGCCGTAACTTGCCACCCAACATGTAGCATTCAAAGTAGTTCTGCTGGTTCAGGAGGTCAGGATATCGGCCTTCCTGCTTGCACACGAACTGGTACAGGCAAGGGTCTTCACAGACTCCCTTTTCCTTGTTGTACATCAAGCCGCTGTTGCACTGGAAGCTCTTCTGCAGCCAGCCATGTCGAAGACCAATGCACGAGTAGTATACACTGCAGTTAGCCGGGTTGGCAAAAGTACCAGCCTCAGTACATTGGGGCAGGCCATTTCCTGTCTGGCACTGGGCAGAGGCTTCGTCGAATACCATGCCATCTGGGCATTTGTAGTTCACTGGGGGGGTTACAAGGTTCTTGCAAGAGAAGAACCTCTGAGGGTCGTAGGGGTCCACTCGGAAGGAGTTGGCCTTCTCGCATTTGCAGGCCTTAGGCTCATCTGGGTAGCAGACTCCACCGCCAAATTCGGGCTTCATTGAACAGTAGTGGTTCTCGATGCAGTGGCGAGTGAAGGCCTGTCCCTTCACACACTGGACCATGGTCTTGCAATTGACGCATATGAATTTGTTGGGCTGGGATTCGCACAGTTTCGAGTAATCGTGGTAATCTGTAGTAACACTGCGTTCACCTCGCGAGTCCCTGGAAAGACTATACTTGTACTTTTTTCTTCATAAAGAGCTGTAATTGTGAATACAAAATTACTTTAAGTACTTACTCTTCGGCTGCAACAAGGGCCACCCCCAGGACCATCTGAAACAGGGGCCGATGGTAAATATATCTAGAATTGATAAAGATATTAGGC
>NC_091580.1:26457519-26465019 GCF_042767895.1 Penaeus vannamei | reverse complement strand
TTAGCTACGTGGTTCCAAGGAGGTTGAATAGCACGTCTAAGAACCGACTCCCAATACATACGCTGTATATCTGACATTTTGAAAAGGAATGTATTTTTTATGTTTTTTCCTACTGTTTTATTATTATTAATTTTTTTTTCGTTTTTTCAATACATGTAATTTTACAGTACATGTGTATGTGTGGATAAAGTTGCCGTACGTTTCATATGTATTATCTCGAATGTGAACCGATTAAATGACTTATCTTTATTCGTCAGATCCAAACACGTTATTTAATAATAAAATTAATAATAAAAATGCTACTATATACATACTCATTCTAGAAAATCAATTGAGCGTAAAATCGTGGCAGGGTTAATACACAGATGCCTTAATATGTATGTGTTGTGCGTGAAAGTGGTTTTACAATATCTTTCGAATCTTTAGTTTTATACTTCACACATTTTGAACCCCTTCTCGTGCAAAATACCACACTATGCAGTTGACAACTAATATAAATATTTTTCTTTTAGGGTGGGAGCTTCAGTGAATCGACTGATTGGGGATGCTTAATTTGAGACATTTACTTTAAGAAAAATGGTAATAACTAGAAAAGTACTGAGGCTAGGCATGTTTATGATCTGAACAATGTATTGTTATTCAAATGCGCGTCTAATCCTCGAGACAGAAGTGGCTTGTTCATGCGATGTGTCACTTCCCTCGTCACTATGCGCTTCCTCTTAACATGATCTATTAGCCGTTTCAATGACCTCTTCTCAATGACAATATTCACCCTAAGCTTATTCGTCGGGTTTCTGTAACACGCCATGCTTGGCCACCGAAGGACCCCCCCCCCCCTCAGGTGGTTTTAGTCATGGAACCACTTCGTAACTACCCTAGTAGTAGTTATAGGGCAGTTATCCTGCATAAATATTTTTTTTCTGGGGTAGGCAAAGGCATAACATTCTGCTGGGAAGAACATTTTTTCTAACATTCTTGTCCAATGCATATCCCCCCCTAACCAATTTTGATTCAATGTATTAGAAACTAGGCATTTATCTAGTCTATATCTGTTGGGATCCCTATAGGATGCAGAAGTATGACAAATATCCTAGTTTAAACTTGAGATCTTGCTTTAAGATCTGTATCTGGATTTGTACTTTCCACCCAGCTTTAAGGAAGCCTTTGTAGTTATAAAACCTTTTGTAATCTGTAAACACTAGTACTATGCAAGTCTGCTCTAGCCAGTTCAGGAGTTAGTCAATCTGTACCAGATTGTGGTAGCAAACCACAATTCTTTCACAATTATCAACAACTTAACCAATATCAGCCATTAATCAACATGGGATATGAATAAGTTGACAAAAAGTAATTAGAATTTACTCGAGACACATCGAATGGCTGGCTGCAGAAAGGCTTCCAGTGCAACAGTGGCTTGATGTACAACAAGGAAAAGGGAGTATGTGAAGACCCTTGCCTGTACCAGTTCGTGTGCAAGCAGGAGGGCCGATATCCTGACCTCCTGAACCAGCAGAACTACTTTGAATGCTACATGTTGGGTGGCAAGTTACGGCAGCTCCGTTACAGCTGCCCTGAAGGCTACAGGTGGGATGAGATCTCTGTAGGTGTTGGCCAGTGTGTGGAGGACCATGACAACAAGGCTTCCAAGGGCGCCTTCTATGGCTGTGACATTCCTGACGGCTTCTGTCCCGGTTAGTATTTTGAGTATTTGATGGCTACCTTTTACCTCCACTCGAAGGTTGAGGTAACGGTGAAGCTTTAATTTATGTAAATATGGGATGGAGAGTTTAGTACATACTACATAATTTTGACATCTTCCTTTCCTTCCTCAGGCGCTTAAGAGGAAAATGTTACTACAGTGAGGGCGATCCTGTCGCAACTGCCAAGTGGAGTAGGGCCAGGCCTCTACTTCGATGTGTCTCAAATAAATTCTAATTACTTTTTGTCGACGTTCATAACCCATGTTGATGAATGGCTGATTGGTTTTGTTGATAATTGTGAAAGAATTGCGGTTTGCTTCCATATATCACAAAGTAAGGCTCTGAACTGATCTTGCGAGACTTGCATAATGTATAATAGTTTATAGCTAAATAACTATAATCAGAAAATTACTTCCCGAAAAGCTACGAGGTTTATTACCTAATGAATAAAACATTAGTTGGAGCAACTACCTATAACCAGGACTGGCTAGGTAATTATCAATTTCACTAAAATAAAATGGCATGAAGTCGACTAGGGGAGGGTAAGTTTTCTACACCAGCAATTGCTAGTTTTGTGGAGGATATAAGATGGGGAAACCCAATATAGGGATCACTTTTCCTTGCTGATCTGGCCTACCCCTAAGAGACTTTCATGCAATAAACCGAATGTACATTGTAGATTTCGGAGGAAAAGAGTGCATTACAAGGTTCTGTAGACAACAGGGAGGAGAGAGGATTGTGCTCCTTCTCACCTTTTTTAAGGAAGAAAAATGAGATGAGAGCCACTACTGACTTGGCAAAAAAGAAAGAAAGAAAAAAAAAAGGCCCCAAGTTCAATTGCTACTTGCAGAAGGGTCAGATGAGGTTATGAATAGCGAGGACAGGGGCAGGATGAGGATGTTTTCCAGATGATTTATGGATCCGTCGCCAGACTGCAGAGATTGGTTTGGAGGATGTTATGGAGGATACATAGGTTTGCCAGCTGTTTGTCATGCAGTTGTGTATTGTACGGCGAAGGTAGGCTAATGCTTTTTTAAACGATGTGAAGGCTGTTAGTTGAATAGGGGTGCCTCGTGTCGGTAGCTATTCCAAGCTGCACGCTTCAAACGAAGCGCTTTTGTACATTCAAGGTTCCACCATTTCTGATGGAGGAAATTCAAGAGTATAGAGAGGGAAAGGTATTCCAGTTTACTGTCAAACCAACAGTGAGGAGGGTTTGGGAGTGGAAAATAGGATGAAGAAAGAAGAATTGGGAAATGATCACAAGTGAAAACTGTTTAGGACAGTCCAGCGGAAGTCTATATCAAGGGTA
The DNA here is from genome assembly GCF_042767895.1 of Penaeus vannamei. Classification (NCBI taxonomy): domain Eukaryota; kingdom Metazoa; phylum Arthropoda; class Malacostraca; order Decapoda; family Penaeidae; genus Penaeus; species Penaeus vannamei. The sequence goes on along the minus strand of NC_091580.1, from coordinate 26,462,007 downwards.
GGAGAGCAGAGATTTAGGCATGAAAAGGATTGAGTACGGATGTCGAAGTGAATTGGACTATTGGAATTTAGGAAGATAAGGTCAGTTTTAGCTAGAAATTGTTCCAAGGAGCGACCCCTGGTATTGTCACCCCAGAGGGTATGGCAAGTCTCTAACTATTAGGAAAGGTGGTTGGAGTTAGGAAAGTAAGGTCTCAAATTCTAAAGTCAATAGGGAGGGAAGGAGAGAAGTACACTGAAATGACTGTGATCCAGCGGCGGAGGAAAATCCAGATAACTGTGCAAGCTATAGTTTGTAAAGGAGATATGATATATGGTGTTTTATGATGGACAAGTATGGAAGAGGCAAATATAAAATGAGGGAATGACACAAAATGATAATTGGGAATTGGTACTGGAGGATGTGTGAGGAAAACTTCTAATGTTCCACTGTAGCAGAGCCAGATCATTCAACAGTTATTATGGGTGGCAATGTATGTCTGAGAAGTAAGAGGAGGGGTGTCTGGGGGTTGAGGTATGGGATCAGGGGATAGAGGTGGTAGTATAGTAAGAAAATCATCATGGGAGGAGGGATCAGGGAGAGAAGGTGAACGTATAGTATATGGAGGTTCATCAATAAAGATGGGATCTGGGGAAGGACATTGTTCTAAAAGGGATTCATGTATGCATCCAGGTGAGAGTTGTAGGGATATTAGGGAAGGAAGGACTTTTGGTTTGGGTACAGGTGGTGGAGTGGATAGAGTGTGGGAGGAAGAGGGGTAGGGGGTGGTGTCAGGAGGGGGATGATGGATTTCGGCAGTCACTGTGAATGCAGCCACAATCTGGGTAGAGAAATTGATGGATGGTTGAGAGGGAGGAACTTTCTCTTGTGTTATTCATAGAAAGTCCTCAAAGTTTTCTGGGGGGGGGGATTGGGTGGAGACTTTTGGGAAAAGAAGGATCTTTTATGGGGAGGTGAAAAGGAAATAGGTATCTGAGAATCTGAGTGTAGGTGTGGGATGGAATCTGGCAGAAGGTGGGGTGGGGGTGCTTGGGTTGTCTGATGCGATAGGTAAGGCGTGAAGTAGGAAGAGACAGTGCTTTGCAGGGTGGCGAAAACGCCAGCATTGACATTGGCGGCGTGGAGATTGATATGGTCTAACATGACAAGAAACCCCTCATATATAAACGTTATGGAGAAGGTCGTGTCTACTAAATGTAATCTTAGCATTATTGATGCACGATTTACGATTGCCTCTGGAGGAATAGAGTAGCATTTTACTGATTCAGCATCATATTGAGGCAACCAAGCAGGTCGTTTTCAGTGTATCCAGTCTATTCCGTAGACAGGGCAATCAAGGAGAGGGAAACCGTTCCAGTACGTGTATTAAGGGAGGGGTGAGGTAGAACAGGAATAGGTTTGCCAGTGAGGTCAATCAGGGTAGATAGTGCTCTGGCTTGAGTCTCAGACGTAACTGATTAGGTTTGAGCGAACAGGACGACTTTGGAAGAAAATTTTGCCAACTTGTTTTTGGAGTCATTTTTGAAAGAGTAAGGTATTACCTCAATGAGGGGCTGTTGGGGGAATTAATCGATTCCATTTAAATGGTCTAAACAGATTAAAGAAGTTTGAGGGAGTGGGAATTGTAGAGGGACTAGGGCAGGAGGAGGGAGGGGTGTGAGGTGAAGTTGTATTATGGAGGCATGGACGATACATTTGAAGAGTTGTAATAAGGGAGGAGGGGGTAGAATGTGAAGACGATTGTTCAGGAAATTGGCTGGATGTTGGGAGGGAGGATGAGATATCTAAGGGTTTTAAGTTGGTACCTGGGTAGATGATTCAGAATGGGTTAAGTTAGTAGTATGTGTAGGAAGAGGGAGGTGTACCAGTAGTGTTCTGAGAATTGGTCAAAGGGGAGTCAGGGGTTGGTAAACTAGTTATATTCAGAGAGGCAAGTTGATAAAGAGGCACGCCTCAATGGCCCTAATAAGGGTACAAAATTATTATTGGCCATGGTAAGCCTACATGTGTGGGGAAGGTAAAAATTTCCCACCCCCTCATTGTCCCCATATGGGATAAGGGCCAAATTACTAAGAAATACCATACCCATGGCTCCCGGAGGCCATTCATGACTGGCACGAGGTCAGCCTTTCAACACGGCTCTTGCATCTTACGAATTAAATAGGGGAAGGGTTGGGAAAGATAAGAGAAAGGAGAATAGACCGTGCAAAATTAGTTGAGGTCTCCTAAGCACGACAACGGGCAAGGGATTAGGGGGACTTGGGTTGTATGTCATGAAGATACCCCATTAACAAATTGGCACCGAAATTAAACTTACACTGCACTTCAGGTTAAACCTCCATTCTCAGGGAATCTGGGCATTCTTCTTAGCTAGACCACTACTCAGATCAGTAAGATGGTGTGATGCTTATATTGGATTTCCTATCCAACACCCATAAAACTACCAATTGCTGGTTTAGAAAACTTACCCAAGTCGATTTCATGTCATTCATTTATTAAAATTTGAATAGTAACCTCGCCAGTCCTGGTTGCAGGTAGCCAATGACTAAACATACTGGATCCAAGATACCCAAGGTTTTTAACTGCGAGATCCCCGCATAAGGCACAAGCATCTTTAGTATAAATTAAGTAGGTGGCTCCAACCTACGTTTTATACATTTGGTTGTAATCTGTTTTTCGAAAACCTTTTCTGAATAGAAATAGTTATTTAAGGGGACCTTCTGGTGATTTTTCGCCGATTTTCGCCCCTCTTGCCGAAATTGACTTTAATGTAATTTGAAGTTTCTAGGCCCCCCGGTTCTCCCCTGACAATTTCAAGGCCCGACCATTATTTAGGTAGCAGCGATTTTCGATGTCGACTGAAATATATATATATTTCTTTTATGTTACCTTAGAAAATCGGCAATTGTGACGCAATGATTGGAGAATACAAAAATCCTGCAAGCGTCCAAAAAGCGATAAAGAAGAAATTTTCCATACAAATAACTAAACACATGTTATTCATATGGTGTATTTTCTTTTCTTTATCATACTTAGTTTCATCTATGAGCAAAACATTTCGAAAATGCAACCCCCCCCCCCCCCCATGGAGGGTAGTTTTGCCAGATGTTCCGGATAACCACCAAAATTTTATGGAATATTAATTAGGCTAAGACAATCAAATCTGTTCATAACTTTTCTAGTTAGAGAGAAAAAAAAAAATCCTGGATCCAAACCATGGTCCGCATCACCAAACTGCAATAAGCATTTAAGTTATGTTAAAACTCACCTTTGCTTAAAATATCGTTAAAATGTGTTCATAACTTAGAAATTAGAAAAAAAAGAAACAAACGGAATATAAATAAACAAAAGGTCATGGGGTACACGAAAATTATCTATATGTGCTCATACCTTATATACATACTTTCACATGTAATGGTTTTTCGTCTTTCCACGGGGTCGGAGAGTGAAAATTGGGTATGTGACTATAGAGTTATTCCGCAGATTTAAAAAGCCGATTTTCCTGGTCTAGGACGGCCCGGCCGCGCGGGGAAAAGTATGAGTTTGGTACCCGACCAACTGGAGAAAAATTATTCTTTTGACAAATACACGTTGAAAAACCCCCATTAGAGCATCACTGTAAATGATTATATCTAATACAAGTATTCTGTACATTTGTCATGTAAAATGTATACAAAAAAAAAAAAAAAAAAAAAGGATAGCGATTATTAGGTCCTTCACATTACGCATAGCACTTACGGTTCATTTTGTACCTGAATAATAGTTCTATTACATGCTGCCATAAGGATTTGCAATATTTTTGTGGTTCTTGTAAAAGTGACATAGGTGATTTATAACATCCTAACATATTTGAAAACCTTCGGAGAGTATTCACACAAAAAAAGTAAGGCCTTCTCAAAAATGGCTTCTGCATATAATAGAAAGTTCTATTGAAACTAGAAATCAGAATGGCTGTTTTTTTTTTTTGGGGGGGGGGGGGGATTTGAGAAATTTAAAAATGGTCAATGTAGGCCAATAGACCCCCAGATCACCGCCACCACTGCACTATACGCAAGATTTGAGAAACCGTTACGTGCTGGCAATGTCCGCAAGACTTCGGAATGCAGGTAGATAAGAGGATTATGGTCTTGTACCTTGTTTTGTTGATAAAGATAAAACTTGGAAAGATGAAGAAACTTAAAATGCCGACGTCTCGGAACTCCACTTTCAGGGGTGGGGCAAATCCTCACGGGCGCAATTTAAGTCCAAAATTAACAGATTTTCTACAAAATGATACATATACTTGTTTGAGAGCGTTTTCGCAATTCTTTTGCCTGTACTTGTAGAAGTGGTCAAAGAAATATATTTTTTCTACTTTTCCCCCCAGTTAATAAAAAAAAAAAAAATCGAAAAAACGCTCTAACAACTATCTATAGGGTAGTTGTGTTAAAAAGTGAAATAAAATTGAAGGTTTTATAGTTTGAAGACTTGAGGATTTGCACCCCCCCC
>NC_091580.1:26447519-26452519 GCF_042767895.1 Penaeus vannamei | reverse complement strand
CACAAAAGGGGAATCGGTCTGGAAGGATATTTTGGCAGAAAGTCCAAAATGCCAACAGGTTTTACACTGACGGAGGAGGTTGGTATGGTCGAACAGGAAGGGATTGTCTACCAATGTTGGTATGAAAGGGAAGGTCATGTCTACTGAAAGTACTTTTGAAAATAATGTTGGGGTCCTTTCAGTGACCTTTTGGAGGAATGGAGTAACTGATATCACATCGCGGTCTCTGAGGCAAACTAGCAAGTACTCCTCACAATCTGACCTATCTCTGGTATCTATAGGGCAGTTTGCTGGTGATGGAGGCAGTTTCGGTACAAGTATCGAGTTGAATGAGGTTCTGCAGGAATGGGGTTGCCAGAGAAATCATTTAATAATGCTATAGTTTTTTTTTTTTTCAGATAAAACTAACGAGACGGGAACGATCGGGTCGGGTACAGAAAGGGACCCTTTATCATTAGAAACTAACATCATACTCATGGGTTGAGTATAATTTCAGCTCAAATTTCCTTCAAGGCATATCGTTTCTTCCATTCAGTGACCTCCCCCCCACCCCAAACAATGGAGTGGTTCCGAAATGAAGTTGAGGCCATATGCAAGGCCATTTGGGGCAATTGGGCATGTCCCCTTGTAAGGCAGTTTGGAAACACTGATTAAATAAATTGTTGTATGTAATAAAGTTCTTAGTGTACTTTGTTGTAAACTTATTGTGGAAGGCATTTATGTTTAAGTTTAAGCCGTTAACCAACATGGGTTATAAAAAAGTCGACAAAAAGTAATTAGAATTTATTTGAGACACATCGAAGTAGAGGCCCTACTCCACTTGGTAGTTACAACAGGGTCGCCCTCACTGTAGTAACCTTACTCTTAAGTACCTGAGGAAAGAAATAGGATAGGTCAATAACGAGTAGCAAGTAGCATGTACCAATCCTCCCCTGTATCCCATATTTTACATCAAGGCTTTACTTATTAATAAAAATACTAACCTGGACAGAAGCCGTCAGGAATGTCGCAGCCAAAGAAGGCACCCTTGGAAGCATTTTTGTCATGGTCCTCCACACACTGGCCAACACCTACAGAGATCTCATCCCACCTGTAGCCTTCAGGGCAGCTGTAACGGAGCTGCCGTAACTTGCCACCCAACATGTAGCATTCAAAGTAGTTCTGCTGGTTCAGGAGGTCAGGATATCGGCCCTCCTGCTTGCACACGAACTGGTACAGGCAAGGGTCTTCACATGCTCCCTTTTCCTTGTTGTACATCAAGCCACTGTTGCACTGGAAGCTCTTCTGCAGCCAGCCATTCTGAAGGCCAATGCACGAATAGTATACACTGCAGTTAGCCGGGTTGGCAAAAGTACCAGCTCTAGTACATTGGGGCAGGCCATTTCCTGTCTGGCACTGGGCAGTGGCTTCGTCGAATACCATGCCATCTGGGCATTTGTAGTTCTCTGGGGGTGTTACAAGGTTCTTGCAAGAGAAGAACTTCTGAGGGTCATAGAGGTCCACTCGGAAGGAGTTGGCCTTCTCGCATTTGCAGGCCTGAGGCTCATCTGGGTAGCAGACTCCCCCGCCAAACTCGGGCTTCTTTGAACAGTAGTGGTTCTCGATGCAGTGGCGAGTGAAGGCTTGTCCCTTCACACACTGGACCATGGTCTTGCAGTCTACGCATATGAATTTGTCAGGCTGAGCTTCACACATCTTCGAGTAATCATGGAAATCTGTAGTAACACGGCGTTTAGCTCGCAAGTCCCTGAGAAAAGAAGCAGTTTGTTAACAAAATGTTTAAAGTATAATTATCCATATTTAACCCACCGTTTAGACATCTGGAAACTAACCTGGCTGCAGCAAGGGCAACTCCTAGGACCAGCTGAAATAACAAATTTTCAAAATAATTCTCAATTACATAAGTACATGCTGTTTATACTAGGTTAATACATGTAACCTGTATTCATTGTCTACTTTATAGACAAGACAAACCTATATCCTTTAAGGTTAAGTTCAACTGTAAACTTATTACAGTTTACAAGAGTTATGAAAATCACTAAAGTTAAAGAAACTGCCAGGGCAGTCTCTTTTAAAGTTTTTAAATTAATTTAATTACCCGAACCGTAAATGCCATATAATAGTGGCCCATTAATTACTAGCTAATATAACTTATAACAATTTATCCTTCAGGAATAACATACCGATGCACGTGTACATTAAATTTCCTATTCACAATCAAGCACTAACTATTCACTCGAATTCACTTGTAAATCAAATTAAATTAACCCCCTACAACATATCACACTAAACTTGACAAAGGGGCAAAAAGAATGGCACCCACCAAAACAAAGAACGTATTCGACCTCATCTTCGATTGGTGTCTGACTACTAACGGTTTCTCGGGCTATTTATAGCTTTTTAAAACAAAGGATCTCTCCGTTTTCTGCGAGACGCGCCATCTAGGAACAGTGAGCTTTTAAAGAAAACGGATATTATTTTTTTAGCGTTGGTATTATTTTAATTTTTATTTTATGTATCCAAATACATAAATGCAAATATTTATGTATACATGTATATGTATGTATATATGTATATATGTATAGATAGATATATGTGTGTGTATGTGTATGATTATGTATGATTATGTGTACACACACACACACACACACACACACACACACACACACACACACACACACACACACACACATACATATATATATATATATATATATATATATATATATATATATATATATATATATATATATATAATTGTGGCAAATTCAACCACAGCCAGTCACCCTGCAGATTCGACCACAAAATCAAATGTACATCTTGCCACATGGTATGGCCACAAAAGTCAACTATGCCACAATTATTGCCACAAATAGGATTATGACCAAGAAGTTAGTGTCGATGATAAAGAAGAGAAAGGGCCCTTGCTAACATAGCTCATATAAATGCTCAATACGTCCTTTGTCATAAAGATCAAATAGAAATGTTAATCAAGGAAAAGGACATTGATAACTCAAGCACAAGTGAAACGTGGCTCCTCCCTGGTATTAGCGACTCCTTCGTCCATATATCATTTTTCACTATTCATCGCCAGGACCTTGGGAGCAGAGAAGGAGTGTGTGTGTATATCAAGGATGATTTTAAGGCAACGGTAATCAATCCAGTAATCAATAAAGTAGATAGAGCTGAGGTCATTTGGATTCCTTTACAGTGTAGAAAGTTTCAATCCATTATCACTGTATTTCAGATTGTTTTGAAAATATTTGCCTCCGTGACAAAACATTTATAAGAGTAGGGGATTTCAATGATAATCGATTAGAACCTAATAACAAAATGAGCAGACTAATAGAAAATAGGAATTTAATCCAGATGATTAGCAAAGCAACAAGGATAAATAACCTCGAACTCTGCTACACTTTTAGATCTAATGATAGCCAATAAACCTGAAATTATCTCCAATATTGAGATAATGCCAAGCTCGATAGCAGATCATGAAGTGATATCTACCACTCTTGAATTAACTAAACCGAAACGGCAATCTATTCACCCAACATCTCGGTGTCTAAAAAATATATAATCAAAATGATTTTTGTGATCTTTTATTAGAGCAGATATTTTACGTATCGATAATGTCAATTTGCAAGTCGATCTTATATAATGTTTTTTTCTGAATTGTATGGATGAGTGTGTCCCTGTCGTGACGGGATAAACGACCAGACCACCAGAGAGAAGAGGAGAGGGAGAGAGAGAAAGAGAGAGAAGAGGAGAGAGAGAGAGAGAGAGGAGAGAGAGAGAGAGAGAGAGAGAGAGAGAGAGAGAGAGAGAGAGAGAGAGAGAGAGAGAGAGAGAGAGAGAGAGAGAGAGAGAGAGAGAGAGAGAAGAGGAGAGAGATAACTAGTGACATAAAAGATGCTATTGACTCTAGACACAAGAATAGGAGAAGAATTCAGGCTGGTTACTCTGATATGATCTTACGTGAACATTACAAAACAGAAAAGAAAGGAGTCAAAATACTTGTGTGTGGGGGAGTGTGTGTGTGTGCGTGTAGGAGTGTGCGTGTGTGTGTAGGTGTGTGTGTGTGTATGTGTGTGTATGTGTGTGTGTGTGTGACTTATAGATACAAGCAAAAAACAATATCATAAATAAGAATTACATGATAGTAGAAATAATATGAATGATGCTACGTGGAAAACCAGCAGGAAAATGATTCCAGGCAATAAGTGTAACTCATTAAGATTTCTGTAAGATTTCAGACAAAATATATGATGATGTAGATAATAAGTTGTCTTTCCTCATTCTTTTAGACTTATCGAAGGTTTTCGATAGTGTAAACCATAAAATGCTTATAGAAAAATGTCAAGCATAGAACATAAATCCTCTTTGGTTCCATGGTTATTTAAGTAATAAATCGCAGTCTGTGAGAATTGGGAATGTGCTTTCTACCCAGAGGAATGTCTTACGGTGTTCCCCAGGGTTATGTGTTAGGTCCAATTCTTTTTTCTATACATGTTAATAACCTGTCAGAACACATGCCAGATTGCTTCGTCGTCCAGTACACTGACGATACCCAAATACTGCTGACTGGAGATACTAACAATAATGCAGAATTGATTGAGAAAGCAGAAAGTTCCCTATCAGCTGTTAAGATGTATTTACAGAGGAATGGTTTACTTTTGAATGAAACCAAAACACAATGTACATTTATTGGCTCTCGATTTCTGATCTCCACTCTCAGATGATATTTTTATACATTTTAACAGTAACCATATATTACCTAAGACAGTGGTAAAAATATTATTTTGACCAATATCTGTAATTTAACTCTAGAAATGTTATAGCATTCTCCTTTACCTAAATAGAACAGGAGACAGGTTTGATACCTCAAGAAGGATAATGATTGTATATTCTTTAGTACCGAGTCTTATAAACTATTGATCAAGGATAAAAATTTGGGGAGTAACAACAAAATGAACAGGCTGAAAGGTTGCAAAACCGCTGTT
>NC_091580.1:26417519-26437519 GCF_042767895.1 Penaeus vannamei | reverse complement strand
TGAACCCTTTAAAACAACTTTGTATTATCAAGTGTCCCCTGTCAAACTTGTCACCCAATGCTGGCTTGGTATATGTAAATTGTAATTGTAAATTTTTTATCCCAAATTTTTTTTCCCACTTTGTAGTGTACAGTAGTATGAAATGTATATATAAACTGATCTTTCCCCAGATGCTCTTGGGAGTCGCGTGTGCAGGGGCTGAAAAGTAAGTAGATAATTCAATGGTGGTATGAAGTATATGCAATATATAAGAATTAACAAGTCTTCCCACATATATTTTTTTAATTTCGCAGATTAAAATGTCAAGGAGAGGGTAGGTTCCCCAATCCAAATTTATGTGGAGCATACTATGACTGCACTCCGAACAATGCTGGTGGCTATGATATGGTAAAAGATGATTGCAGAGGCTTCGCATACAATAGTGGGGCTAGACACTGCAGTGAGAAATTGGTAAGTATTGTCCCAAAAATTTATGTATTGTAAAGATGGTTACTGTATATCTACTTTTTAAACCTCGGCTACAAAGGTTAATTTCTTTTCTCTCAGTGCGAAACTCGAATCAAACGCAGTGTTACTTCAGATAATCATCCTTATTCTCGTATGTGCGAGGGCCTGTCTGACGGATTCTTGTGCGCTAACTGCAAGACGGTGGTCGTGTGCGTGAAAGGGCAAGCTTTCATTCGTCACTGCATCGACAATTTCTTCTGTTCGGAGTTGGCCCAGTTTGGTGGCGGTGTTTGCTATCCAGATCATCCTACGGAATGCAAGTGTGTAAGCCCTAACGACTTCAGGGTGGATCCCTACGACCCTCAAAGGTTCTTCTCTTGCAGGGATGTGGGTTCAAAACCAACTCAATACAGATGCCCAGAGGGTATGGTATTCGATGAAACGGCCAGAGAATGTAGCGCAAATGATTTGCCTCCCTGCAGCACTTCAGGGACTTTTGCGAAGTCTAGCAACTGCAGTGAATACTACACCTGCATTGCTGTGAAAAACGGATGGCTGCAGAAGCACTACATCTGTGGTGCAGGTACAGCGTATAATGCTGTCACTGGTACTTGTGAAAATCCTTGTGTGCTCCTCGAATGCCAGAACGAGGGACGTTTCGCTGACCCTTTAAGCAAACACAATTACTTTGAATGCTACATGTTGGGTGGTAAGTTGAAACAACTGCGTTACACCTGCCCCGAGACCTACAGGTGGGAGGTCCTATCCCCAGGTGTGGGCAAGTGTGTGGAAGAACATGGGGAAGACTTGACTGTTCGCCCCTACGGTGAATGCACAATGCCTAAAGACCTCTGTTGAAGGTCTTGAACAGACCTATTGACGTGCGCATCAACGTTAATTTTAAATACTGTTACGTTATTTTAAATATATATATATATATAAGATATTTGTTAACTTGTCTTTTCTTAATCCCCTGCATCTCTTGTTGAGCTTAGAGCTTAATAAGCTACAAACAAGACTGCTTTATAAAACTAATTTTGGTTATATCAGGGTTGTATTGAATCCTGAAATGTAGATGGCAATTAATGGCATAACCTTTGAAGGTCCAAGAGCATGAGGACTTTATCTAAAGTTTGGACATTGACAAACCAATGGGGCTACAATAGCATAATCCACAGGCATTGGCAATAAAGTCTACTTAGACTTACAATTTTTACTTTCGCCTACAATTTTAAGGGGGAGGGAGGCTTCTGTTTCATTAAGATATTTATAACCAATGTTAAAGCATCTTGATTATTGCAGAGCAATTAAACTGTTTTTTTTTTTTTTTTTAAGTTAGATTTTAGTACCAAACTAAAACCGGTGAACACAATGCTGTAGTCTTGTTTAAGGTCCAAGAGTTAGATTTGAAGGGCGATAGTTGCAATGCGTCAACAATAGAGTACCTTTTAACCTTTGAAGATTAAAGTTGTGATTGGTAGGTCTAGATAAGGGAATTACAAGGGATTCGTGTGTATCCAGGAGGGAATGGAAACGGAGGGAGAATGTACATGGAATTGAGTAGGGGAATTAGTAGGATGGATATCGGTAGTCCCTTCGAGTGTGGAATTGTCTCAAGCATATAGCTTCATCTTCCATACTTTCTCCAATGGAGTTGGTTGGAGAGTTGAGAAAGGCCCTCTTGAGGGGAAGGGGGAAAGGGGGAAGGGTCCGAGGAATAAAGGCAAAGGTAGGAAGGAGGGTGTGATGACCTCCTGGGGGTGGAGGTGGAGGGGCAGGAGGGTGTGATGACCTCCTGGGGGTGGAGGTGGAGGGGTAGGAGGGTGTGATGACAACCTGGGATGGAGGTGGAGGGGTAGGAGGGTGTGATGACAGCCTGGGGGTGGAGGTGGAGGGGAAGGAGGGTGTGATGACATCCTGGGGGTGGAGGTGGAGGGGCAGGAGGGTGTGATGACATCCTGGGGGTGGAGGTGGAGGGGCAGGAGGGTGTGATGACATCCTGGGGGTGGAGGTGGAGGGGTAGGAGGGTGTGATGACAACCTGGGATGGAGGTGGAGGGGTAGGAGGGTGTGATGACATCCTGGGGGTGGAGGTGGAGGGGCAGGAGGGTGTGATGACATCCTGGGGGTGGAGGTGGAGGGGTAGGAGGGTGTGATGACAACCTGGGATGGAGGTGGAGGGGTAGGAGGGTGTGATGACAACCTGGGATGGAGGTGGAGGGGTAGGAGGGTGTGATGACATCCTGGGGGTGGAGGTGGAGGGGTAGGAGGGTGTGATGACATCCTGGGGGTGGAGGTGGAGGGGTAGGAGGGTGTGATGACAACCTGGGATGGAGGTGGAGGGGTAGGAGGGTGTGATGACAACCTGGGATGGAGGTGGAGGGGTAGGAGGGTGTGATGACAACCTGGGATGGAGGTGGAGGGGTAGGAGGGTGTGATGACAACCTGGGATGGAGGTGGAGGGGTAGGAGGGTGTGATGACAACCTGGGATGGAGGTGGAGGGGTAGGAGGGTGTGATGACATCCTGGGGGTGGAGGTGGAGGGGTAGGAGGGTGTGATGACATCCTGGGGGTGGAGGTGGAGGGGTAGGAGGGTGTGATGACAACCGGGGATGGAGGTGGAGGGGTAGGAGGGTGTGATGACAACCTGGGAGGGAGGTGGAGGGGTAGGAGGGTGTGATGACAACCTGGGATGGAGGTGGAGGGGTAGGAGGGTGTGATGACAACCTGGGATGGAGGTGGAGGGGTAGGAGGGTGTGATGACAACCTGGGATGGAGGTGGAGGGGTAGGAGGGTGTGATGACATCCTGGGGGTGGAGGTGGAGGGGCAGGAGGGTGTGATGACATCCTGGGGGTGGAGGTGGAGGGGTAGGAGGGTGTGATGACATCCTGGGGGTGGAGGTGGAGGGGTAGGAGGGTGTGATGACATCCTGGGGGTGGGGGTGGAGGTGGAGGGGTAGGAGGGTGTGATGACCTCCTGGGGGTGGAGGTGGAGGGGTAGGAGGGTGTGATGACATCCTGGGGGTGGAGGTGGAGGGGTAGGAGGGTGTGATGACCTCCTGGGGGTGGAGGTGGAGGGGTAGGAGGGTGTGATGACAACCTGGGATGGAGGTGGAGGGGTAGGAGGGTGTGATGACATCGTGGGGGTGGAGGTGGAGGGGTAGGAGGGGGTGATGACATCCTGGGGGTGGAGGTGGAGGGGTAGGAGGGTGTGATGACATCCTGGGGGTGGAGGTGGAGGGGCAGGAGGGTGTGATGACATCCTGGGGGTGGAGGTGGAGGGGTAGGAGGGTGTGATGACATCCTGGGGGTGGGGGTGGAGGTGGAGGGGTAGGAGGGTGTGATGACATCCTGGGGGGGAGGTGGAGGGGCAGGAGGGTGTGATGACCTCCTGGGGGGGAGGTGGAGGGGTAGGAGGGTGTGATGACCTCCTGGGGGTGGAGGTGGAGGGGTAGGAGGGTGTGATGACAACCTGGGATGGAGGTGGAGGGGTAGGAGGGTGTGATGACCTCCTGGGGGTGGAGGTGGAGGGGTAGGAGGGTGTGATGACATCCTGGGGGTGGAGGTGGAGGGGTAGGAGGGTGTGATGACCTCCTGGGGGTGGAGGTGGAGGGGTAGGAGGGTGTGATGACCTCCTGGGGGTGGAGGTGGAGGGGCAGGAGGGTGTGATGACAACCTGGGATGGAGGTGGAGGGGTAGGAGGGTGTGATGACAACCTGGGATGGAGGTGGAGGGGTAGGAGGGTGTGATGACCTCCTGGGGGTGGAGGTGGAGGGGTAGGAGGGTGTGATGACCTCCTGGGGGTGGAGGTGGAGGGGTAGGAGGGTGTGATGACCTCCTGGGGGTGGAGGTGGAGGGGTAGGAGGGTGTGATGACAACCTGGGATGGAGGTGGAGGGGTAGGAGGGTGTGATGACAACCTGGGATGGAGGTGGAGGGGTAGGAGGGTGTGATGACCTCCTGGGGGTGGAGGTGGAGGGGCAGGAGGGTGTGATGACATCCTGGGGGTGGAGGTGGAGGGGCAGGACGGTGTGATGACCTCCTGCGGCTGGAGGTGGAGGCGTAGGAGCGTGTGATGACACCCTGGGATGGAGGTGGAGGGGTAGGAGGGTGTGATGACCTCCTGGGGGTGGAGGTGGAGGGGCAGGAGGGTGTGATGACATCCTGGGGGTGGAGGTGGAGGGGCAGGAGGGTGTGATGACCTCCTGGGGGTGGAGGTGGAGGGGTAGGAGGGTGTGATGACCTCCTGGGGGTGGAGGTGGAGGGGCAGGAGGGTGTGATGACATCCTGGGGGTGGAGGTGGAGGGGCAGGAGGGTGTGATGACATCCTGGGGATGGAGGTGGAGGGGCAGGAGGGTGTGATGACATCCTGGGGGTGGAGGTGGAGGGGCAGGAGGGTGTGATGACATCCTGGGGGTGGAGGTGGAGGGGCAGGAGGGTGTGATGACATCCTGGGGGTGGAGGTGGAGGGGCAGGGGGGTGTGATGACATCCTGGGGGTGGAGGTGGAGGGGCAGGAGGGTGTGATGACATCCTGGGGGTGGAGGTGGAGGGGCAGGAGGGTGTGATGACATCCTGGGGGTGGAGGTGGAGGGGCAGGAGGGTGTGATGACATCCTGGGGGTGGAGGTGGAGGGGCAGGAGGGTGTGATGACATCCTGGGGGTGGAGGTGGAGGGGCAGGAGGGTGTGATGACATCCTGGGGGTGGAGGTGGAGGGGCAGGAGGATGTGATGACATCCTGGGGGTGGAGGTGGAGGGGCAGGAGGGTGTGATGACATCCTGGGGGTGGAGGTGGAGGGGCAGGAGGGTGTGATGACATCCTGGGGGTGGAGGTGGAGGGGCAGGAGGGTGTGATGACATCCTGGGGGTGGAGGTGGAGGGGCAGGAGGGTGTGATGACCTCCTGGGGGTGGAGGTGGAGGGGTAGGAGGGTGTGATGACCTCCTGGGGGTGGGGATGGAGGTGGAGGTGGAGGGGTAGGAGGGTGTGATGACATCCTGGGGGTGGAGGTGGAGGGGCAGGAGGGTGTGATGACATCCTGGGGGTGGAGGTGGAGGGGCAGGAGGGTGTGATGACATCCTGGGGGTGGAGGTGGAGGGGCAGGAGGGTGTGATGACATCCTGGGGGTGGAGGTGGAGGGGCAGGAGGGTGTGATGACATCCTGGGGGTGGAGGTGGAGGGGTAGGAGGGTGTGATGACACCCTGGGGGTGGAGGTGGAGGGGTAGGAGGGTGTGATGACATCCTGGGGGTGGAGGTGGAGGGGTAGGAGGGTGTGATGACATCCTGGGGGTGGAGGTGGAGGGGCAGGAGGGTGTGATGACATCCTGGGGGTGGAGGTGGAGGGGCAGGAGGGTGTGATGACCTCCTGGGGGTGGAGGTGGAGGGGCAGGAGGGTGTGATGACATCCTGGGGGTGGAGGTGGAGGGGCAGGAGGGTGTGATGACATCCTGGGGGTGGAGGTGGAGGGGCAGGAGGGTGTGATGACATCCTGGGGGTGGAGGTGGAGGGGCAGGAGGGTGTGATGACATCCTGGGGGTGGAGGTGGAGGGGCAGAGCGAGCAACATTACTAGAGGAGGGAGCACAAGAGATCTTGTCGGCGTGATTGCTGTCTGGTTTCACGCAGTAAAACCATTTATTGTATGTTGCTACCTCACTCAAACTTGTAAGTGGGACAGCCTCTAAGATACATCATAGGGGCCGCCGCAGTTAGCACATGTGCGTGTTTGTGCAGGGCAGTTTTATCGGTTATGACTAGGTTAGGCACATAGGGGGCATCAGTCTTTGGATGGCAAGATGTCCGAAGTGCCAACAGTTTTGAGTGGTGGGGAGGTTATGGTCGAACAGGGAGGGGGTTGTCCACTAATGTAGATACTATAGGAAAGGTCATGTTTATGGAAAATAATTTTGGCAGTGGTGTGTTTGTGTTTTTGATGACCGAGGAGGAATGGCGTAGCTGTGTTATTACATCATTGTCTTTGAGGCAGCCGAGTAAGTATTCTCCACAATCTGACCAATAAATATCCACAAGGATACACAGTTACGGTACAAGTATTAAGAGTTGGATGAGGTTCTGCAGGAATGGGGTTGCCAGAGTGATCAGTTAGATTTGATAATGCTATAGCTTCAGTTTCAGATCTGAATTGTTACGAGACGGGAACGATCGCGTCTGGTATGGAAAGGGACTCTGCCCACTTGTATTTGGAGACATTGTTGAAAGAGAAGGATGTTGCCTGAGTAAGGAGCTGTAGAGGGGATCAGCTAAATGGGACAGATTTTTCGTGGGCTAAATAGAGTATTTAGGATATTTATAAGGGTGGTGGCGGTGGTAGGATGGGGACGTGTTGAGGGTGGTTGTATTAGAGATGGAGAATAAGGGAAGACGAGGCGATTGGTGAAGAAAGCTGTGGGGTTGAGATGAAGTTGGGCGAGGTGGCCATGACTTTGGTGGATAATGCACTAGTAGGAACTGAGGAGTGAGTAGTTGTAGTGTTCAAGGTAGTGGTCAAAGGAAGAGCCTTGGGTTGGGGAGCCTCAATACCTCGTAATACCCATATTAATCTTCATTACTGGCCATGGGAAACCTTGACTATTAGGGGAAATAAACAGCCCACCCCTCAGGGTCCCTTTGAGGGGTAAGGGATTAGGAGACGGGGACTGAGGCCCAATGTAGGTGATCACCCCTGCCTTGGATCTCATCCCTCGCCCTAATTTTTTGTCCTTCCTTTTCTCCATGTACATCCTTAGTGTGAGACCGTACTGAGAAGATGGAAGACTGCCTCTGTCAGTCCTGAACGAACTTTGTCAGTGACATTTCCTTTATCCTTCCATCACCAAACCAACAGTTTGACTTTATGGGGGGGGGTCCTTCCAAGGCAGACCCTATTGCTATATTATATACACGGCTAATGACCATCCTGACAGTAAAAAAAAAAAAAAAAAAAAAAAAAAAATACATTAATACAAATTTCGGTGGGGTATCAGATACTATTCAAAAATCCTATTATATAGTAATAACAAAGAAATTTCCACGAAAGGACAGTTATTAAAAGAAACCTCCAGATGAGCGAGCCCTACGAAAGAATTGGTTATTTGAACATTTAAGCCCAGGAACAGGGTCTTCACCTTTAACATGGTGAGTAGAAAAAAATAAGGTTCCACAATTTTGTTTTTTCAGATGTTACTGGCACTGCTAAACAGGCAAGGTTGGGCACAGGGCAGCTGGGTTGAGGCCAGAAACACTTAAATTCCATTTCGTGGTCGGACAGGGTAGGATAATACAAGTCTCATGGGGGAGGTCATAGTTATGACCGCTAATCTTAAATATTACCAACTCGAGGAAGAATAGTGTAGCACTGCCATGATACAGAATCGTCAAAAAGGCCGGCAAGTCGGATTTGCATTTTTTTTTTCTTTTTTTTACCTTCCTGGAAAAGGGGTCGTAGGAATTGCAGAGAGGTTTGCAGATACTTTAGGAGGATGAGGAAGGGTGGATGACTGTGGAATGAGGTAGTCCTAGTGGGGAAGACCAGGATGGATAGTAACGAGGGGGAGGGGTTGACAATTTAAGGCGTTTTAAGCAGGGAAAGTTCTTGCCTGAAATCTCAAGCATTTCGCTTGCTTTCGCAAGCGACCTCCGTAGATGGCTAGACTTGCGCTTGCTAAGTCAAGCGGTGTACCGTCACCATGGCAATAGCGTCAGTCGTCTACCGTACTGATCACGATCCTTCGAATGCGGGCGTTGGCCAGGAACTCGGCTTAATATAAATATTTTTTTCATGGTAAGATCAGATATCTGATTCTGTAATTTTCTTGAATATGATTTTAAAGAAATTGAAATTAACTGAAAACGAAAGGAGATAGTGGAGATTATGGGAATAAAGTGTTTTACTTAAAGTTTCTTATTTATAAGTTGAACAATTTACCTCGTACTGTACTGTTACTCCTCGTCTCTAAATCAAGAATATATCTGCTATTCTATGAAATGAATATTTCAAGTTAAAAAAGTTAGGAATTCTAGCAACATTCTTCTGTTGACATTGTATTCGATTTATATTTAACCTAATAAAATAGGATATGGGAATGGGTAGGCCTATATATTAATTCAAGAATGTTCATTTGTTTTGATAATGCATCAGAATGAAAGGGCTGCCAATCGGAAGTGTCTCATTGTTTTAGAGGCACTTAAAGTGCAATATTTTCTCCTAAAGATGTTTGGGTAGATTTACTCTGCCATCTTGATGCGTCGCTAGCTTGTCAGTTATTTTGAAATGCGCGCCCAAATTGTTTACCAACCGCCAATGGAATAGACTCCACTCCAGATTTATGCATTAGTTCTCTTTCCGGGATTGTTGGTGGGAATACTTGTCTATTGGTTTTAAAACCCAAATATGTATATACTGTGTTATTTTGACATTTCTATGTTCTCCAATGACTTATGATTTGTACTTAATAGAACAGGGCTTGCCTGCTTTGGAAGGCGCTTGAAGCCGGGAACGGTACAGCGCTTGGCCTATCGGCAAGAATTCTTGCTCAAGCGCTCCCCTGCTTAAAACGCTTTTAGATTGCAGTAGATGGAATGTAGAGGGTTGGGAGAGGAATGCGTGCATTCTCCTCTATCCAGCCAAGTCGGAGTTGCAAGTAAATAATGAGGAAACTAACAGTAGTAGGGGCCGCGGTTAATGTTCAGGTGGAGGTTAGGGAACTACCGAAATCAATTTTATATAATCTGGGTGAAGGGGGGCGAGTTTTAATACCCTTAGTAAATGGTGAGCCTATAGTAAAAAGTGGTGGAGAAACCCATGGTCTTCACAAGTACCTTAGTAAGTTTAGAGTAGGAAAATAATTGCAGAATTAGTTTGACCGAGGGCTGAGGTCAAAGTCAGGGGTGATTCCTTCATAGTCAGTGGTAGGCAAGGCGATTTTAGTTTTGCTTATGGTGGTTGGAGATTGAAGGAGTTCCAGTACAATAAATAAGGAAGTGTTTGTGTGAATGATTGAACTACTATCACTGCTCATACCGTTTGCACAAAATTATCCATTTCTCTACATTTATATATATATATGGCTATCTTGGTTATTCCTGGTGTTACGTAAACATTTCTTAGTATATTTACTTAAGGATATGGAAATATTAACGAATATTTGCATTTATTAAAGCATGGCACATCGAAGTAGATGCCTGGCCCTAATCCACCGTTGCCATAGGGTAGCCCTTGCAACAGTAACAGCATGCTGACCTGTAAGAAAAAATGGCTAGTATTTTACCTAGAACAAATTCTGCTTTGGTTACCAGTTAACCAAAATTGTGTGTTTACAGGTTCATTACGTTATATAGTCTACAAACACAAACATTACCTACCCTACATTGAGATAATTACTAACCAGGACAAGTCATATGATGTAGCAGTTTATTGGTCCGGTTCCAATATTCTTACAAAATCATCCGAGTCTCAGGTTTCCAACTCGGAAGTCATTATCCCTCACAGGTGCATTCCACAGGTTCATCTGGGTAGCAGATGAACCTGTCAAACTGGGTCAGAAGTTATTCAGAAGTCAAATTCACGCCTTAGTTCCCTGAAAATGAGCCATTTATTAGCAAGTTTCTTCAACCAAGTATAGAAACTTATTCCAACACGAGCATAACTTACACCATTATCTGCAAAGAGGGCACTCCCCTTAGCCCCCGCCCCCAATACCTTACCCATTGTCGTAGGGGGCTAAGGAGAGACTGGTCCTATGTAGTGGAAATCCCAACCCTGGACCTGTGCCCTTGCCTCAACTAATTTTGCTTGGGCTTTTCTCCTTTCCTTTTTCATCCCCGTTTATCCACATCCTTAAGTGGGACGGTCGTGCTGAAAGGATGAAAAATAGGTTAGTCCTGAACTGCTTTAGTAGTGCTGTAGGTAAAGGGTTAAGAGGGAAGATCAGAGTACAAACATTCATAAATTGAGTACTACTTCAATCTCACGGAGCATTTTTATTGCTTAAAGTTCAGAACTAAGCTCTTGTTAAACATTAAAGATGAAGAATTCTATTTAATTGGTGGGGGTTGAAAGTTCATTTATGAAGAATTAGGACTAAATTGGTTTAGCAAATTTCCTAGATCTAAAGTGATACGATAAATGCTTTTTTTTCCCATTGTGGCAGATTAGAGTAGCTTAAAATGAAGCTTGAAGTTTTTAAAAGTAAAAATATCAACTGGCAAATTACTAATCATGGGAGTTGCGTATGTTATGTAATGTCACATTTGACTTACAAATTTTACCTGGTAACCAAAGGTCTGCCAAAATGCGTTTTAAGTCACATGGCACTGTGCAGAAAGGCAGGTTACCAGATTCAAGGTGCGATAGAATTTACAATTAGGTATACAATAATTTAAATCCATCCTGATCTAAAATCACCTGGCAATGTAGTTTGGGAGGAAAACTATACTCCCCTGGTTACCTACTGGTCTTAACACTCAAGCCTATTAAATCCTTAAAATTCAGAGGAACTAAAAATAAGCACAGTAGGAAGACGAACATACAAATCACTGCTTGTATGGACAGGTTATGCCTGAATCATGCATTCCGAATGACTATGCACAGGATTTTCGATTTCCTTGCACCATCAAGAAAAAAAATAACATTCACCATCCTACCACCAAGGAAAAAAAATCACCATCCTATCAAGAAAAAATAACTCAATCAAGTCATTACATTCAAGCATTAATTTTGAGGTCTTTATAAAGATTTTATCTTCAGCCATCTGTACCTGTACAAAGCATGGGGAATGGAGAATGGAGTAATTATTAAATGACCGTTTATGACGGTAATTAGATCGGGAAACAGAATCCGTTTCAGGCATAATCAACAAGATAATGCTTTGTTAGACATGGAACAGAAGGGGACACTTTACTGTATGTTTTTTTTTTTAAATCTAAAGAGCTTATTTCTAATAACCAACCAGGAAAATTTTCAATACATGCTTTGATATTAAATTACTTCATATTAATATTCATTCAAAATATTAATTCTGTAATCTCCTTGCATGTCAAATTCACTACAAACTTTGACAAGGCTAAAAAAAACTTGTACGAAGGGGGAACATCCTTATGCTACAGGCTACCTATCATTCAAAGCCCTAGTTGGAGAGTAGACAGCTCTTCTAAAATCTAAGTCTAGGATATCCATTTGCCTTTACCAGCATGGCCGTGTGACTATGATAGTGGGAAGTGAAAACATTTGAGTAGAATCTAGTAATGACCAGGACTTAAAATAGCCATTAAGTCGATTACATCGTCACTTATATCAATTTAAAAACTTTTAAATAGCTGGTTGAATAAATGAAAATGTTTAAACTAATACAAGCCAATTACAAATTAAAAGCTAATAGCAGTGGTTACAGGTCTCCACACCTAACTTTATTCTTACTGTGCTGTGGCTTGTATTTTCATATCACTTTACATGAAACTTTCATTAGCATTTTAAAATTAATCAACAGTACAAATCTCCGAACTATGCAGATGGCATAAAAGTAAAAAAAAAAAAAAAATCTATTATCTAAGGTGTCTAAACCAAAGTGCTACTGTAAGTTCATAAAAAGCTTGCACAACACTTCCATGCATAGAGATTAAGAGTCCATATAGCTTACCTATGTTTATAGCAGAGGCTGCACTGCTCCAGCTTCTAAAGCAGTGGTTTCCATCCCCATGGTTGCAACCCAAATTAGGCGAGGATTTTTCTGATGATCCCAGAGGATCTGCAAGAAAGATTCTACCGTTTAAGACATTGGGACTTCCTAGACAATTACAAAATTATTCTCTGTGACGAGAATGAACCTAGTGATCATTTCCTTAGCAATCACAACCAACAATCTTAATGTGTTAAGGCCTGATAGCAAGGGAGGGCATGAAGTATCAGGGAAATTATGGGGTAAAACAGGCCAAAGAGAACAAATGTGTAAAATCAGCACAAAAACCCTTAAAATCCCATAATGAAATTATGAACGTGTCCTCCATCTTTGAAAGTACGAACCAACATGCTAACCTTATACAGGAACCCAACCCAACTTTCAGTAAATTCTACTGGAATTCACACCACCTAATACGTCCTGGCTAATAAGCAACCTAATTCCAAGTCAAACTTTATTCAACAATCTAAGTTGCCGTGACTAGGCGTGCCCGAGGGGAGGGTTGATGGGGGCTCTGGTCTTTCTTAACCTTGGTGTACCACAAGAGTAAGGCTGTATCCACACCAGTGACGTGTTGCTTTGAGACAAATAGGAAAACCTTGTGGGGGACAATACAAGACGTTCCATTAAAAATATGAGATGTATGTGACATGGGCCATGTTACATGTTCAGAGACCTGTCAGCAATAACAGTACTTAGTGAAACTCCACTCCATGTTAGGTCTGACATCACCTCGTCCACACCAGAATGGCTAACATTGCCTAACAAATCCGTACCAACATGTCTATGATGGTCTATAAGTTAGAAATTTTCTATGACTTAATTTGTTACACAAATTGTCAGTCTTATGCTCTTACTATGTTTTGTCACAGGTCTTACCAGCCTTTATATTTGAGACCCCAAACTTCCCTTTGCTTCAGTCTTATTTTCTGGATGCCTTGGTTTCTATGCACTTTCCGGCAATTTGGGGCACTTTACAGGGTCACATCAAGCTGTAACAGTTACTGAGGTCAATTTCTCCTGCATTACCACAATTGTCTTACAAAGGAACCTGAATCTATGCAACACTGAAAACTAAAACTTCCTCACCGGTGTTTTGTCAAGTAATGGCGATCGCAAGATTAAAGTACCTCAGTTGAAAGCACAAATGCACATTAGGTTTCTAAAAAAATAGCATAAGACTATCAAAACGTAAAAAAAAAAAGCTTACTGAAATAAAATAATGCATGCATTAGGAAAAAAAAAAAAAAAAAAAAAAACAGACGTATTAACAAAATAGTCTTCACAAATGCGTTGTAATATATGAACTAGTTGAAAGCCCACAAGGACAAGTTAAGCAGTCATGTAAATATTTGTGGTGTAAAACAAGGCAAAGAACTTAAAGATCGACCCATCTTTTTCAATCATTTATCTCCTCCATTTTCGATTTGTGCACCTTGTATCATTGATGAAAAAGTCTTAGTTTATATCAAGGTAATCATTCCATACACTTTAGTGTAACCCTGACCGTTATCCACTAAATTTACCCAAAATAAATTATCAAGTAGCTGTACATGCAGCCAATTTCAAATGCCTCTATATATTGTAAATAAACCGAAATAGAATAACAAAACATGCAAGTACGTGAAAATTGTACTATTAGATGTTAATTTAAAATCGCAAATCTAAGTTTTGAGACTAGGGTCAGACCAAAAACTTAGTAGTTGGTATACAAGGGCAATATCACTTCCTGCAATATATATGGATATAATTAATGCAGCAATTATATTTTGGTCAATGTGGATAATATGGTAGTGCCTGGTTTTCGAAACCCTTGATTTATCGACAGGAAATCACCTACTTCAACAATTAGCGTTTTTTTTTTTTTCTTTTTCCAAATTGTAGATTTCCATTGCCAATCTCAATTTGTTAGTACCAATAGCTGGGGAGAGTATGAAGTATTAGGTTCTTATGGGGTCAAACAGACTTAAGAGAAAACCGTATAAAGCTAGCACAAGAGGTTTATGAAACTACGGACATACCCGCCATCTGAAAATCTACGGACCAATACCAAAGTCTACGGGAAATCACAAATTCCAGACCAGAAGAAACGTCCTGACCCACAACCCAATTTCACCAATCAAAGTTAGCATTGTAGCGATACTTTTACTCTCATATCCATTATCTTGCCCCCGAGTGAGTATTCCACGTGTAAGGTGTGCTATTTCTATGTATGAGTGTTAGTCTGTATGTATGCATAAGAAGAGTTAATTTACCTCCCCGCAGGACATAGCCGAGCGGACGTGGTTAGATCCAGGCAAGAATAATTAGTTAAGAATATATAGTCAGTATCTGATTAATCAGTTAATAGAATTAAAGAATAAAAGAAAGACAAGATCAAGCTTATTAAATATTTTATTTCATTATCGAGAGGTCTCACTCCTTTCCACATCATGTGTTACTTCTCTGGCCTGGCCATGAGTTTGACCATAAATCTACCTATAAAACCATCGATAAAATGTGCAAAATAATAAAATGTAATAAAGATAAAATTCAACAATACCCAAAAGGGATATTGCTGAGAGAAGCACGGTAATGAGAGCGAGCAGAGTGCTCATGAGCAAGAGGCCGTCTGCTCCTGAATAACTTTTTTTAATTTTGTTGGATTTCTTGGCTATCAACCAGCGGCATGTGGCCAAGGTTATTATAGCCAATGGATCCTATTTATTCTTTCAATCTAAACAAGGTCAAAGTTTTGTCTCCCTTAGAAAAGCGATTACTCTATGTATTATTTTTTCATCATATATTTTTTATTGTAAATTATTTATAATTCTGAAATAATTTTGAAGTTGATGTCTATTTTGGTTGTATTTATGGCAGGAAGTTAATATATGGTTTATTGTTATGGTGGTATTGCAAGTTGGGCATTGTGGTGGGATGGTCTTTTCTATGTAGGGAGTGAGGTGTGTCAATCTTGTAGCGTTGACCCTTAGGCGGGCCAACACCACCACCTCCCTTCTAATTTTCCTGTGGGCTGTGTCCCACACTTCTATGTTGGGCCTGATTTTATTAGGCATTTGCAGGTCGGTCCACTCACTTTGCCACAGATGGATTTTTGCTTTTATAAGAGACAAAACACCTGAGATCTGTCCGGTCTATGCTGAGGTCCAGATCGTCAGTTGACCCGGCTAGTCGGTCAGCCTGTTCATTGCCATGGTTACCAGAGTGGCCTGGCACCCATATCAGCTTGATTGATTTGTTGGCACTATGTAGCTTACGAATGATATTACCCAGTTCATTTTGAGTGGTTTGTAATGATTTAATGGCTTTAAGTGAACTTAATGAATCAAAAAATGACTATTCTATCGTGGGTCGTCGATAGTGCAAAATCAATAGCTTTATCAATTGCAAAAAGTTCGGCAATAAAGATCGATGTATGATTCGGCAGTCTGAATCTCAACTCACATTCAGTCGACCATACACCTGCACCCACTACTTGCTCGGTCTTGGAGCCGTCGGTGTATATATGAAAAAAAAAAAAAAAAGGAAGATGTTTTACAAGGATCTCTCAGAACCTCTGGCGTACCTCCACCTCCGGCGCCATGGCCTTGGTTGATGGAAGCCAAGCTTCCATGATGGTAAAATTGGGCGTTTCCCATGGCGCTATATTTGTTTGAACCAGGGTATCGATGGTAGAGCGATCTATACCGAATTTAACGATGAGGTCGTGGAGTCTTGTAGTAAAGGGCCTAATGGCACCATTACCATTAGGGTGGCTCGGGTCTCGAGCCACCTTCGCGGCATAGGTCAGCGCCAGCTGGCCGCGTCTGAGTCAGAGGGGAGGTACTCCACCTCAAGACGCTCAATCCTTGTACATTTGAGGGCTCCAAGACATCTACGCACACATGCATTCTGCACAACATCCAAACCTTTCAAAGTTGAGGCCGATGCCGAACCATACACGATTGACCCATAATCTACTTTAGATCAGGTCTTTATATACCATTAGCTAAGACTTTCTATCAGCTCCCCATTTATTTCCAGAAATGCACTTTAATAAATTTAGTGCTTTTTGACATTTATTCTTTAATTGACCAATGTGGTCTTTCCAATTAAGACTACGATCAAAAAGTTCAAGAAATCTAGCAGAATTTTGAATATGTATTGGGTGATGGTCTAGAGTTAGCCTGATGTTCGGCATTCTCCTGTGTGAAAAAATTACCCCAATACTCTTTCTTGTGGAAAACTTAAAACCCCACTGGAGGCCCCAGTTATGAATCATATCGTGCCAATTGGATGCGATTTGCTGAGAATTCTGCATTACTGCTGGAATGCCATAATGCACAATCATCAGCGTACAGTGAGTATTTAAGATTCCGAGGGGGAGCTGGTAAAATGTCATTTATCATACATAAAAATAAAGTAGGTGACAAGACACTCCCTTGTGGGCCCCCGTTTGCCTGTACAAAAATGTCCGAGTAAGTGACATTGTCAGAAACCAATTTGACAGCAAAAGTTCTGTCAAATGAAAATTTGAATAAAACAAGGCAAGTTTGCATGTAATCCAAAAGCATAAAGTTTTCTGAGTAGGCCATATCGCCATGTCATGTCGTAGGCTTTTTTAATGTCTAAAAATACTGAAATCGAAAAATGCTTTTTGGCAATTGCCTTTTGAATATGACTGGCCAGTTTTATTAGCTGATCGAGAGTTTGGCGTCCTTTTCGGAAACCGCACTGCTCGTCAACTAGTACATTCCTGGAATTTAAAAAATGCAATAGCCTACTGCTAACAATTCATTCCATGACCTTGCATAAGCAACTTGTCAACGCAATTGGGCTGTAGGAGATGGCATGTTTGGGATTACCCCCTCCTTTCAATATGGGAATGATATGGGCGAAGTGCCATGAGTTTGGAAAAGTCTGGCTTTTCCAAATTTCATTGTACACTTCTTGCAACTTAATCATGGCTTCATGATTAAGATGCTTTATCATCTCATACCGAATCTCATCGGGGCCTGGGGACGTTCCTCTACAGGCTTCTAGGGCTCGGACAAGCTCATTCATTGAAAGATCTTATTTGAAATCAAGTTCATCTCCTGGGGCAAAGTGTATGGGTTGCAGCTCAGCCGCTTCCTTGATGGTCAGGAATGCGGGATGGTAGTTGTCTGAGCTGCTTGTATAAGAGAATTGCCTGGCGAGTGCAATAGCAATGTCTAGGTGAATCTAAATTGGTACCCTCATGAAAGTTTTTAATTTTGAAAGATGTTTTTTTCCTATTGATCTTATTAACAATGAACCAAACCTGTATTATTTTTGTATTGCTGTTAATGGTAGAGACAAAGCTTTGCCAGGAGTCTCTTTTGGCTTGTCTGATTGTTCTACAAGCCCTAGCTCTTGCTAGTTTGTAATTGCAAAAGTTCTCGTTTGTGATGTTTTTGAAAAGCCTGTAGGCCCTATTGCGTTCACACAGTACCCTGCAGCAATCTGGTGTCCACCATGGAACTCTATGCTTAACGCTATCTGTCGAAGTCTTAGGAATGGATTCCATTGCTGCATCTAAAATAGAATTTTGAATATTGCTTACTTTATCATCAATGGTTTCTCCAACAAGTTCGAGCTTGATGCTCCTTGTGAAGGCGACCCAGTCTGCTCTTTTTACGTTAAATTTAGGTGTTGAAGGCGTTCTGGTTGTGTCGCATGAATATTTAATAAAAATAGGAAAGTGGTCACTTCCCAACGAGTCGTCAATGGTGTGCCACAGGCACTTGGCTGCTACTGTTGAAGAGACCAGAGATAGGTCAATATAGCTCAAATTACCTGTATTATCGTCCACTCGCGTTGGACTACCATCGTTCTGGATTAAATCGAAATCATTGATAAGCTTTACTTGCTCACCTCTACCATCCACCCGAAGGGAACCCCATAATGTATGATGAGCATTAAAATCGCCTACAATTACTTTATTCTGGTGCAGACTATCCTGAAGAGCAGAGAGCTCATCATAAATTACCACATTGTCAGGTGGACAATAAATTGAACATATAGCCAGATACGTGTTATTGACTTTCACTTTGCATGCGACTATCTCCAAAGTAGAATCTATAGTCACTTCTGTAAAAGGGAGGTTTTGGTGGATGTACATGGCGACTCCGCCTCCACCCCTACCCTCTCGATCCTTCCGACGTAGATGGTAGTAACAACGAAACTAAATCATTGGAAATGAGGTGGTTTAAATGGGTCTCTTGTAGGACGATAATATCGGGAGCATAAGACGAGGCTAATAATCTGAGGTCATTTACTCTAGTTCTGAGACTTCGACAGTTTCATTGTATAATGATGAACGCGAAGATTACGTTTTATGGGGTTTAGAAGTGCCTTGTCCACCTTTTTTTCACATTTTTCTGGGAGGGAGGTGCCTCCTCTCCCGAGCTTCCCGAGGACCTCTCGCGGGAAGATTTGGAGACAATAGCCTCCATGTCCTGCGCCTCTCTGCGAGGGAGACGCCCGGTTGAAGATGATCTGCTCCGAGGAGCAGACCAAAAACCAGACGAAGTCCTAACAGGAGTCGCCTGGACAGGAAGGTGTGATCCAGATTGTGATTTGGTATCATCCTCCTTACGTTGCTTCTTTTGCTGGGTTGATTCAGCAATTTGTTTAATGGTTTTGTTCAATTCAACAATCTGACTCATTAATTCTTTTACTGTTTCCTTAAGTTCTGCAATTTCTTTGTCCTTAGCGTGCGGCGCATATGTCTGCCGCGAAGGACCGCCCATGAACCTGAAAAGCGAAGTACATTTTCGTCATTTATAGGTGAATAAGAGCCTGCTGTAGCTTAATCTGTTACATGCTATTTCTTAAGCTCTGTAAGATAGCGGTGTCCATCTCCCTTTATCACTGTGCGTCACATAAACGGTTAACCTAAATCCGTAATTTTCATTTTTACATAAAACCTGCGGCGCTGCTCACATTGGGCAGGAATGCGCTGTGCAGCATGGACATGGCGTCCTCCATGGAGACGCCGCTCTTTCAGTTATTGCTTTTGCATGCTACATTTATTAGTTTATTGATGGGAATAATGCTAGAGCCCCCTTCTATATACGCAAATCGAGTCAAATCATACTCCCGAGAGCTTTGTGCACTCGTTTCGAGTATTTTTCGTCACCATGGCGTTCATGCCGGCAAGTTCATGTCACCCGACTATCAAAAGTTTTCCCGTGACATGACCGCAACGTCATCTGGGTCAAATTTGTGCGGTTATTGTACTCCGAATCAATGGCGATGTATGCAATTGACAATTTGTTAGCATTTAATATTTCTCATTAATACTGCGTTTGATAATTTTCTACCTGCGTTTACTTTAATACAAGACATAAACAATTAGTTACTCGTATTCGTTTAATATTTGATTATACATATTTCGTGCAATATGCAATGTGTGTAAAACGCCGGTTCTCGTTATAACCTATTTAAATGTTAATAACCTTCTATTGTCACAGCTCCTTAAATATACTACGTCACATTTTGTCGATGTGGTCGTTTTTCTGCAGATAAATGTATTTTGCGATTTCTAAAAAAATCTGCCGGCTTTCTATTGTCTATTTCACACGTAAACCTTACACAGTTGATAAGACAGACACTACGTTTTTTGTGCCAGATTGCACGGGTTTCCGAAAATAGCGAGTTCTGATTGGTCAAGAACTACTGACGTCATTTCCCTCAGTTTTCATTGGCCAAGATTTGTCGCCGTTTGTCATACACTAAAACTGCTACCTTAACAATAATTGCTCGTTAAACATTGTGTTCATGTCGTAATGTTTCACACTATTCATTTATTATCGACAATTCTTATAAATGTGCGTTGAAGTCCACGAAAAAATTAAATCGTTCCGTAACACTTTTCTATTT
>NC_091580.1:26377519-26382519 GCF_042767895.1 Penaeus vannamei | reverse complement strand
TGATATAAAAAAACTAAACAGAAAAAAATGAATAAAAAACACAAACATCTGGCCTTATTACTTACAAACACGATACTAAGAACCAGTAAAGAAGCCTATATAAAGTGGCATTTAATTTACGTTTAAAATACACTATTCTTATAATCATTATACAAGTCCAGTTCCCAATTAATAATAAAAAAAAACCCTGTCAGGACACGTAACTTTTGGATTCCTGAAGTATGTGGCGGGCGCCGTTGCTCGCTGAAGCCGGCTACAATTCACTCGTCAAAAATGTGGAGAGAAACACATATATTGCTTGGACAAAGTGGGAAAGGCTAGATCAATAGCAACTAGAGGAAGTGTCATGGCGTCATTTTGATGATTGTTCAGTGAAAATATGGCGATTCAAATCGTTATTTTCCATCCTTTTTTGAAAATCGAAAATAGCAAAATGATATTCTCAAAGCATCCGTAAATTGTGTGACGTCATCAAAATAAACCCCATATGTGTTATTTCAAAAATAGAATCAGACGCCTTAACGCCTCCCGATCTAGTCTTTCCTCGACCAAGTGCGGGGACCGACTGACAATTACGCGGGAAACGAGGTTTGACGAATGCCGTGACGTCATGGTCGTACATCTTTATAATTTAAAAAACATAAAAAAAATCATAAAACTAAAAAAAAAAAAAAACAACAAAAAAAAACACAACTGAATAAAATCATTCGAATCATTGAAATAGAAAAGGAGTTAGATAATCACCCGAACAAATAATGGTACGCAAGAAATTAAAAGAACACAATTAAAGAAAACCAGATCCAAATAGGTATAACTAAAGGAAACCTAACGCTCCCAAGAGGGGTAAAATAAAGCTTTAAAATGTACGTAAAGTATATAGAAACACGGGAGAAAGGACACGTGGCAGCTGATGTGCTTCGCAGAGCAGGAGAGCGAGGGATGTGCGAGGCTACCGTGTCGAACGCAACTCTTATGTAATGATAATGATGATAATGATGATAATATTAAATATAATGATGATAATAATAACAGTGAGGATAGCAATAACAGTAATGATGATAATGATAACAATAATAATAATAATGATAATAATAATAACATTAACAATAATAATGATAATAGTAATAGCAATAATAATGATAATGATAATGTTAACAATTACAATAATAATGATAATGATAATAATAACAATATTAAAAATAATGGTACTGATAGTGATCATAACTATCATGATGATAATGATAATGATGATGTCAGTTATATCAATAATAGTAATAGAAATTATAAGAGTAATGATAATGTTAACAATAACAATAAATAATGATAATAATGATGATGATATTAATGCAATAATGATAAGGATAATTATGATAATGATAACGGGAACGGCAATGATGATAACAACCATAATGAGAACAACAACGAAACAGACACACACACACACACACACACCAACCCACACACACGCATCCACCCCCACCCCCACACACACACACAAACACACACATCCACAATCCCCCCCCCCCCCCACACACCCACACAATAAAACCCACTCACCCACACACACACAACCCCCCTCCGACACACACATCCACACACACCCCCCTCCCCCACCCACCCATCCACCCCCTCCCCCACCCCCACCAACCCACAATCCCCCACACCCACCCAACCCCCCTCCCCCACCCCCACCTACCCACACAACCCCCCACACACCCTCACCCCACACACCCACCCAACCCCCCAGCTGCGTCTCCCTCAACGCGACAGAGGAATGAAGGAAGTCCCCACTCACTGGCTCCTCGTCCCCCGCTCCTTCGCCGCCGGATGCTGGGAGTCTGTCCGATCTTCGAGAGTTTGGTGGCGTGGAGATTTTTTACTCTTTTTTTTTGGCGGTTGTATTTGTTTTGTTTTGTGTGATCGCCGTAGTTGTTTTTATGTAGTTTTATGTAGTTGTTTTATGTTGTTATTACGAATGGTGTCTATGTAAAAGCATATAGATATTTGCGTGTGTATGAGTGTGTGTGTATCTATCTATCTATCTATCTATCAATATATATATACATATATATATATATATATATATATATATATATATATATATATGTATGTATATATATACATATACATACATATGTATATACTTATGTATACATATTCATTTATATATATATATATATATATATATATATATATATATATATATATATATATATATATATATATATATATATATATATATATATATATATATATATATATATATATATATATATGTATATAGATAGATAGATAGATATATGTATATATACATATATATATATATATATATATATATATATATATATATATATATATATATAATGATACCGCCAATGTTAATTGCACTGATAATAATGATAATGATAGTGATAGTATAATCATAATGATAATCGTAATAATGATAATACCAACAAGTATGAGTAGATAGGTGATAAAAAAAAATAATGATAATAATGATAATAATAATAATGATAATAGTAATATTGATAATAATGATAATGATGATGATGACAGTAATGATAATAATAAATATAATGATGAGGATGATAGTAATAACCATAATAATAATAATAATAGTAATAATAACAACAACAATAATAATAATAATAATAATAATAATAATAATAATAATAATAATAATGATAATAATAATAATAACAAAATGATTATAGTAATAGTGATAATGATTATGATAATAATAGTAATGATAACAATAATAATGATAATGATAATAACAATAATTACAATAATAATGCTGTAATAATGTGAAGTGATAATGACAGTAATGAGAGCAATAACGACAACAACAATATGAGGAATAAATGACCTCTCCGATCGGGACTCGAACCCTCGCCATTGCTGACAGACGCTCTGCCAGTTGAGCTAAACGGAATTGACACAGAGGAGCCATCTAGAATTCACAGACATCACCTATCTCCTCATACGTGAGTAAGGATAGCGAAGTTTTGCACACACTCGCCGTGGACACTCGTTAGAGAGTGTTAGAGCAGTTCTAATCCGAAATCAGAAATCCTGAGGTGTATTTTACGAAAGAAAAATGCACAGCCGCAATATGATCGGGACTCGAACCCTCGTCATTGCAGGCAGATAGCTGGAAGAGCATCTGTCTAGCAGTTACTTGTCTGCAATGACGAGGGTTCGAGTCCCGGTCGGAGAGGTTATTTTTTTCAATAATATTAATGATGATAAGGATAATACTATTGTTAATACTAATACTAATGATAACAATGATAACAATCATGATAGCAGAAGTAAAAATATTGATGATTATAATAAATGATAATATCAATAATAATAATGATGGTGATAATAATAAAGATAATAATAATAGTAATGAGAATAAAAATCATAGTAATGATAATGATGATAATGACAATAATGAAAAAAATGAATAATGATGAATAATGAATATGATGATAAATAATGAAAATGATAATAATTATAACAGATATAGTAATAACAATAGTATCAATAAAGGTAATATCAGTTACAACCATACTACTAACAGTATCAATAATAGTAATAACAACAACAATAATGATGATGATAGTAATAATAGCAACAACAATAGCGATAATAATGACAATAATGCTTCTACTACTACTAATAGAAATGATAAAGATAGTAATAGAAAATGATAACGATAACAGTTATAATAATATGATAATATTAACAATGATAATGATAATGAAAAAAACAAATATAATGATAATATAATATATATGATAATATAATGATAATGAAAATGATAGTGAAATAAGGACTAATGATAATGATAATGATAATGATACTAATGATAATGACGATAACAATAAGAATAATGACGATGATCATAATAATAATGATAATAATGATAAAAACAATTATGATGATAATAATAATGATGATAATAATAATGATGATGACGGTGATGATAATGATAGATATAACGATGATAATAATAATAATGTGATGAAAAATATGATACTAATGTTGTTAATCATTATGATGATAAAAATCATAATTAAAATAGTAAGGATGATGATAATCTTGATAATAACGAAAATAACAATACTGATATTGAAAATAATAATCATAATGATAATAATGACAACAACAATAATAACAAGGATAATAGTAATGATGATAATAACAATAAAAATGATAATAATAGTAACAATGATAATGATAATGATAACAATGATAAACATAATAGAAAATTATAACGATAACAGTAATAATAACAGTGATAATATTAATAGATATCCTGAAAATGATAATGAAATCACCGACAATAACAATGATAACAATAATAATTATTATAATATAATGATAATAATAGTGATGATGATGATGATGATAATAGTAATGATAATAATAATAATAATAATAATAATAATAATGATAATAATAATAATAGTAATAATAATAGTAATAATAATAATGATAATATTGATGATAACTACAATGATAATAATAATAGTAATAATGATAATGATGATGACAATGGCGATGATGATAATAATGATAATAGTAATGAGGATAATATTTATGATAATGATAAAAATAACAATAATGATAATAATAACAATGATGATAATAACAGAAATAACAATAATCATAACAATGATAACAATGCTGATAATGATAAAAGTAAGAATGACAATGATTCAATAGTAATGATGACAATGGTAATAATATTAATAATAACAATGATAATAATGAAAATGATACTACTATTACTACTACTACTAATAATAATAATAACAATGATAAAGATAATGATAATAATGATAATCATGATAATGATAATAATAACAATAATAATAATAATAATAATAATGATAATAATAATAATAATAATAATAATAATAATAATAATAATAATAATAATAATAATAATAATAATAATAATAATAATAATAATAATGATAATAATGATGATAATATCAATGATA
>NC_091580.1:26370019-26372519 GCF_042767895.1 Penaeus vannamei | reverse complement strand
AGGAGGGATAGGGAGAAAGGAGGATTAGGAGGATTAGGGATAGGAGGGAGGGAGAGGAGGTGCAGGAGGAGGGTTAGGGAGAAGAGAAAAGAGGAGGAGGAGGATGGGGAGGGATAGAAGAGGGAAGAGGAGGAAGAGGAGGGCAATGGAGAGGAGGAGTAGGATAAAGGAGAGACGGAGGAGGGAGGGGAAAGGGAAGAGAGAGGAAGAGTAGGAGAGAATGTGGGGGAATAGACGAGGAGGGTGAGTAGGAGGGAGAGGAGAAGGAGGAGGAGCTACAGGAAGAGGGGGAGGAGTAAGGAAGAGGGAAGAGGAGATGAAAACTAGGAGAAAGCGATAACAAGGAAGAAAGGACGAGGAGGCAAAGATGGAAGTGGAGGAAAAAGAGGAAGTGACAATAAAAGTGGTAGGAAGGGAGAGGGAGAGTGAAGGGGAAGGAGAAAGGAAGAAGGGTGGGGAGGAAAGGAGGAGGAAGAGAAGAAGGAGGGGGAGAAGAGAAAGAGAATGAGGGAGAAGAAGAAGATAAAGAATAGGGGGAGAAAGAGAGGAGAATGGCATCACAGAGAAACATAAGAAGCAGAAGGAGGAGGTAGAAGAATTTTAGGAAGTGCAAGATAAATGAGAAGGAGAAGGAAGAAATTAAAGAAAAAGACGAGGGAAAATAAGAGATAGATGGAAGGGGGTAAAAGGAGGAGAGATAAGGAACAGAAGAAGAAGGAGAAGAAGAGGAAGAGTAAAAAGAAATAGGAGGAGGAGGAGGAGGAAGGGGGGGGCAGGGGGAAGGGGTGTGAAGGAGGGGGAGAGGGTGCAAAAATCTTCCCAAAGTTATTTAATATAAAGACGATGGTTACTAATCATAATAAAAATGATGATGATGATAATAATGTTAATGACTATTAGAGTAGTAACAATGGCAATAATGATGATAATGATAATGATGATAATGATAATATGACATTGAATATAACAAGAATGACTGCCTAATAAAATACTGTTACAACTACCCTCATTATTTTTATAATTACAATCATTGATACTCAAAATGACTACACGATATGATAACAATGATGATGATAAATCATTGTACACAAATAATAATAATAGCGACAGTAATGATAATAACAATGATAATAACTATGATAGTAACAATAGTGTTAATCATAATGATAATGATATTGATAATAATGATAAAATCAATAATAATAATAATAATGATAATGATGATAGTGATAATATTAATGATAGTAATATTAATGATAATGATGATAATGATAATAATAATAGTAACAATGATAATAATGAGAATGAGAATGATAGCAGTAATGACAATAATAAAATGATAATAATGATAATAGTAATAATAATAACAATGATAATGATGATAATAATAATTATAATAATGATAATAACAATGATAATTATGATAATGATAGAAATAACAATAATGATAGCAATAATAGCAATAATAATAATGATAGTAATGATAATGATAATAATAATAATAATAATTATTATTATTATAATGTTAATAATAATAATGATAATAATAATAATAATAATAATAAAAATGAAAATAATAATGATGATGATAATGATAATGATAATGATAATAATAATGATAATAATAATAATGATACAAATAAAAATAATAGTGATGATAATAATAATAATGATAATAATGATAATAGTAATAATAAAAACTGAAACAATAATAATCACAATGATAATGACGATAATGATAATAATGATAATAGTAATAATAAAAATAGAAACAATAACAATTATGATGATAATGATGATAATGATAATAATGATAATAATAATTACAATGATAAAAACATTAACAATAATAGTGATAATGATAATAAATACCGATAATGATATTCATAGTAAAGTGTACATGTACGTTCCTTTGTGTAAGTAAATGTAATACACGAAAAAGTAAAAAAAGAAACATTACGAAAAAAAAAGAAAGAAAAAAGATTTAAAGAGAAAGAGAAAGAGAAAGAACCGGACACAACAGAGGCCAAAGAGAGAGACAGACAAACACCATACCGCAGACAAACAGACAGACACAATCCCTACACTCCACCCCCTCCGCACGTGTTTGTAAAAGGGTTAACGGATAGATACATAATACAGTGCCACCCAAAAATAGAAATCCAAGAAGGGAGGAACCGAGAAAAAAAAATGGGGTTCCCTAAGCCTAGCGTATAATCTACGGTCTTCATAACCTTCAGCGCGGCTTGAGGTTATTATCACCGTGAATGAGAGAGAGAATGGGAAGAGGGAGAGGGAGAAAAGAGAGGAAGAATAGGGAAAGAAGGCCATATAAGGGGGGGAGGAGGAGGAGGGGGAGATGAGAATTAGAGAATGTCCGAGAGATGAGGGGGGGTTATCCGGCCAATAAATCCGGAAAAATGCCCGGTGTCCATTAACCAATCATCGTCCAACAAGGCGGGAGTGTGTTAATCTCACCGGGGAACAAATGGCGGGAAAA
>NC_091580.1:26345659-26357019 GCF_042767895.1 Penaeus vannamei | reverse complement strand
GATGGCCGGGGGCTGAGGTCAAAGTCAGGGGTGATTCCTTCATAGTCAGTGGTAGGCAAGGCGATTTTAGTTTTGCTTATGGTGGTTGGAGATTGAAGGAGTTCCAGTACAATAAATAAGGAAGTGTTTGTGTGAATGATTGAACTACTATCACTGCTCATACCGTTTGCACAAAATTATCCATTTCTCTACATTTATATATATATATGGCTATCTTGGTTATTCCTGGTGTTACGTAAACATTTCTTAGTATATTTACTTAAGGATATGGAAATATTAACGAATATTTGCATTTATTAAAGCATGGCACATCGAAGTAGATGCCTGGCCCTAATCCACCGTTGCCATAGGGTAGCCCTTGCAACAGTAACAGCATGCTCACCTGTAAGAAAAAATGGCTAGTATTTTACCTAGAACAAATTCTGCTTTGGTTACCAGTTAAACAAAATTGTGTGTTTACAGGTTCATTACGTTATATAGTCTACAAACACAAACATTACCTACCCTACATTGAGATAATCACTAACCAGGACAAGTCATATGATGTAGCAGTTACAATTGACAATTACAATCACCCTCTCCATGTCCATGCCCACACCTGGAAAGAAAATTCTCACCTGTGGCTCTCAAGGCAGTTGTAATGAACTGCTGTAATTGGCTAGCATGGGTTGGCAAAGTAGCCGTCACAACGCATGTAAGCAGGCCGCTTGGCATCAGGCACTACTGTCCCTTCATTGAATACCATGCCCCTTGGGCATTTTTAGTTCCCTGGTCCGGTTCCAATATTCTTACAAAAACATCCGAGTCTCATGTTTCCAACTCGGAAGTCATTATTCCTCACAGGTGCATTCCACAGGTTCATCTGGGTAGCATATGAATGTCAAACTGGGTCAGAAGTTATTCAGAAGTCAACTTCACGCCTTAGTTCCCTGAAAATGAGCCATTTATTAGCAACTTTCTTCAACTAAGTATAGAAACTTATTCGAACACGAGCATAACTTACACCATTATCTGCAAAAAGGACACTCCCCTTGGCCCCCATCCCCAATACCTTACCCATTGTCGCAGGGGGGCTAAGAAGAGACTGGTCCAATGTAGTGGAAATCCCCAACCCTGGACCTGTGCCCTTGCCTCAACTAATTTTGCTTGGGCTTTTCTCCTTTCCTTTTTCATCCCCTTTTATCCACATCCTTAAGTGGGACGGTCGTGCTGAAAGTATGAAAAATAGGTTAGTCCTGAACTGCTTTAGTAGTGCTGTAGGTAAAGGGTTAAGAGGGAAGATCTGAGTACAAACATTCATAAATTGAGTACTACTTCAATCTCATGGAGCATTTTTATTGCTTAAAGTTCAGAACTAAGCTCTTGTTAAACATTAAAGATGAAGAATTCTATTTAATTGGTGGGGGTTGAAAGTTCATTTATGAAGAATTAGGACTAAATTGGTTTAGCAAATTTCCTAGATCTAAAGTGATACGATAAATGCTTTTTTTTCCATTGTGGCAGATTAGAGTAGCTTAAAATGAAGCTTGAAGTTTTTAAAAGTAAAAATATCAACTGGCAAATTACTAATCATGGGAGTTGCGTATGTTACGTCATGTCACATTTGACTTACAAATTTTACCTGGTAGCCAAAGGTCTGCCAAAATGCGTTTTAAGTCACATGGCACTGTGCAGAAAGGCAGGTTACCAGATTCAAGGTGCGATAGAATTTACAATTAGTTATACAATAATTTAAATCTATCCTGATCTAAAATCACCTGGCAATGTAGTTTGGGAGGAAAACTATACTCCCCTGGTTACCTACTGGTCTTAACACTCAAGCCTATTAAATCCTTAAAATTCAGAGGAACTAAAAATAAGCACAGTAGGAAGACGAACATAAAAATCACTGCTTGTATGGACAGGTTATGCCTGAACCATGCATTCCGAATGACTATGCACAGGATTTTCGATTTCCTTGCACCATCAAGAAAAAATAACATTCACCATCCTACCACCAAGGAAAAAAAATCACCATCCTATCATCAAGAAAAAATAACTAAAGTCATTACATTCAAGCATTAATTTTGAGGTCTTTATAAAGATTTTATCTTCAGCCATCTGTACCTGTACAAAGCATGGGGAATGGAGAATGGAGTAATTATTAAATGACCGTTTATAACGGTAATTAGATCGGGAAACAGAATCCGTTTCAGGCATAATCAACAAGATAATGCTTTGTTAGACATGGAACAGAAGGGGACACTTTACTGTATGTTTTTTAAATCTAAAGAGCTTATTTCTAATAACCAACCAGGAAAATTTTCAATACATGCTTTGATATTAAATTACTTCATATTAATATTCATATTCAAAATATTAATTCTGTAATCTCCTTGCATGTCAAATTCACTACAAACTTTGACAAGGCTAAAAAACGTGTACGAAGGGGAAACATCCTTATGCTATAGGCTACCTATCATTCAAAGCCCTAGTTGGAGAGTAGACTGCTCTTCTGAAATCTAAGTCTAGGATAATCATTTGCCTTTACCAGCATGGCCGTGGGACTAGGATAGGGGGAAGTGAAAACATTTGAGTAGAATCTAGTAATGACCAGGACTTAAAATAGCCAGTAAGCAGATTACATCATCACTAGTATCAATTTAAAAACTTTCAAATAGCTGGTTGAATAAATGAAAATGTTTAAACTAATACAAGCCAATTACAAATTAAGAGCTAATAGCAGTGGTTACAGGTCTCCACACCTAACTTTATTCTTACTGTGCTGTGGCTTGTATTTTCATATCACTTTACATGAAACTTTCATTAGCATTTTAAAATTAATCAACAGTACAAATCTCCGAACTATGCAGATGGCATAAAAGTAAAAAAAAAAAAAAAAAAAAATCTATTATCTAAGGTGTCTAAACCAAAGTGCTACTGTAAGTTCATAAAAAGCTTGCACAACACTTCCATGCATAGAGATTAAGAGTCCATATAGCTTACCTATGTTTATAGCAGAGGCTGCACTGCTCCAGCTTCTAAAGCAGTGGTTTCCATCCCCATGGTTGCAACCCAAATTAGACAAGGATTTTTCCGATGATCCCCAGAGGATCTGCAAGAAAAAGATTCTACCGTTTAAGACATTGGGACAATTACATAAAAAAATTATTCTCCGTGACGAGAATGAACCTAGTGATCATCTCCTTAGCAATCACAACCAACAATCTTAATGTGTTAAGGCCTGACAGCAAGGGAGGACATTAAGTATCAGGGAAATTATGGGGTAAAACAGGCCAAAGAGAACAAATGTGTAAAATCAGCACAAAAACCCTTAAAATCCCCTAATGAAACTATGAACGTGTCCTCCATCTTTGAAAGTATGAACCAACATGCTAACCTTATACAGGATCCCAACCCAACTTTCAGTAAAAATCTACTGGAATTCACACCACTTAATACGTCCTGGCTAATAAGCAACCTAATTCCAAGTCAAACTTTATGCAACAATCTAAGTTGCCGTGACTAGGCGTGCCCGAGGGGAGGGTTGATGGGGGGCTCTGGTCTTTCTTAACCTTGGTGTACCACAAGAGTAAGGCTGCATCCACACCAGTGACTTGTTGCTTTGAGACAAATAGGAAAACCTTGTGGGGACAATACACGACGTTCCATTAAAAATATCACGAGATGTATGTGACATGGGCCATGTTACATGTTCAGAGACCTGTCAGCAATAACAGTACTTTGTGAAACTCCACTCCATGTTAGGTCTGACATCACCTCGTCCACACCAGAATGGCTAACATTGCCTAACAAATCCGTACCAACATGTCTATGATGGTCTATAAGTTAGAAATTTTCTATGACTTAATTTGTTACACAAATTGTCAGTCTTATGCTCTTACTATGTTTTGTCACAGGTCTTACCAGCCTTTATATTTGAGACCCCAAACTTCCCTTTGCTTCAGTCATATTTTCTGGATGCCTTGGTTTCTATGCACTTTCCGGCAATTTGGGGCACTTTACAGGGTCACATCAAGCTGTAAGAGTTACTAAGGTCAATTTCTCCTGCATTGCCACAATTGTTTTACAAAGGAACCGGAATCTCTGCAACACTGAAAACTAAACCTTCCTCACCGGTGTTTTGTCAAGTAATGGCGATCGCAAGATTAAAGTACCTCAGTTGAAAGCACAAATGCACATTAGGTTTCTAAAAAATAGCATAAAATTATCAAAACGTAAAAAAAAACTTACTGAAATAAAACAATGCATGCATTAGGAAAAACGCCTGACGTATTAAC
This sequence comes from Penaeus vannamei, assembly GCF_042767895.1. Taxonomy (NCBI): domain Eukaryota; kingdom Metazoa; phylum Arthropoda; class Malacostraca; order Decapoda; family Penaeidae; genus Penaeus; species Penaeus vannamei. The sequence continues at coordinate 26,352,739 of NC_091580.1, read as the reverse complement.
AAAATAGTATTCACAAATGCGTAGTAATATATGAACTAGTTGAAAGCCCACAAAGACAAGTTAAGCAGTCGTGTAAATATTTGTGGAGTAAAACAAGGCAAAGAACTTAGAGGTCGACCCATCTTTTTCAATCATGTATCTCCTCCATTTTCGATTTGTGCACCTTGTATCATTGATGAAAAAGTCTTGGTTTATGTCAAGGTAATCATTCCATACACTTTACTGTAACCCTGACCGTTATCCACTAAATTTACCCAAAATAAATTATCCAGTAGCTGTACATGCAGCCAATTTCAAATGCCTCTAAATATTGTAAATAAACCGAAATAGGATAACAAAACACTTGCAAGTACGTGAAAATTGTACTATTAGATGTTAATTTAAAATCGCAAATCTAAGTTTTGAGACTTGGGTCAGACCAAAAACTTAGTAATTGGTATACAAGGGCAATATCACTTCCTGCAATATATATGGATATAATTAATGCAGCAATTATATTTTGGTCAATGTGGATAATATGGTAGTGGCTGGTTTTCGAAACCCTTGATTTATCGACAGGAAATCACCTACTTCAACAATTAGCGATTTTTTTTTTTTTTCCAAATTGTAGATTTCCATTGCCAATCTCAATTTGTTAGTACCAATAGCTGGGGAGAGTATGAAGTATTAGGTTCTTATGGGGTCAAACAGACAAGAGAAAACCGTATAAAGCTAGCACAAGAGGTTTATGAAACTACGGACATACCCGCCATCTGAAAATCTACGGACCAATACCAAAGTCTACGGGAAATCACAAATTCCAGACCAGAAGAAACGTCCTGACCCACAACCCAATTTCACCAATCAAAGTTAGCATTGTAGTGATACTTTTACTGTCATATCCATTATCTTGCCCCCGAGTGAGTATTCCAGATTAATTGCTTCCTTGGTAGCGCAAGCAGGCTAATTATCCTGCGAGGGGGGGGGAGGGGGGTAGGCCGCCACCAGCTGATAAGGGATCAGCACCTGTGTATATGTACGACAGTGAGACGTGTAAGGTGTGCTATTTCTATGTATGAGTGTTAGTCTGTATGTATGCATAAGAAGAGTTAATTTACCTCCCCGCAGGACATAGCCGAGCGGACGTGGTTAGATCCAGGCAAGAATAATTAGTTAAGAATATATAGTCAGTATCCGATTAATCAGTTAATAGAATTAAAGAATAAAAGATAAAGACAAGATCAAGCTTATTAAATATTTTATTTCATCTTCGAGAGGTCTCACTCCTTTCCACATGTGTTACTTCTCTGGCCTGGCCATGAGTTTGACCATAAATCTACCAATAAAACCATCGATGAAATGTGCAAAATAGAATGTAATAAAGATAAAATTCAACAATACCCAAAAGGGATATTGCTGAGAGCAGCACGGTAATGAGAGAGCCGAGTGCTCCTGAATAACTTTAATTTTGTTGGATTTCTTGGCTATCAACCAGCGGCATGTGGCCAAGGTTATTAAGCTAATGGATCCTATTTATTCTCTCAATCTAAATAAGGTCAAAGTTTTGTCTCCCTTAGAAAAGCGATTTCTCTATGTATTATTTTTTCATCGTATATTTTTTATTGTAAATTCTTTATTTATAATTCTGAAATAATTTTGACGTTGATGTCTATTTTGGTTGTATTTATGGCAGGAAGTTAATATATGGCTTATTGTTATGGTGGTATTGCAAGTTGGGCATTGTGGTGGGATGGTCTTTTCTATGTAGGGAGTGAGGTGTATCAATCTTGTAGCGTTGACCCTTAGGCGGGTCAACACCACCACCTCCCTTCTAATTTCCCTGTGGGCTGTGTCCCACACTTCTATGTTGGGCCTGATTTTATTAGGCATTTGCAGGTCGGTCCACTCACTTTGCCACAGATGGATTTTTGCTTTTATAAGAGACAAAACACCTGAGATCTGTCCGGTCTATGCTAAGGTCCAGATCGTCAGTTGACCCGGCTAGTCGGTCAGCCTGTTCATTGCCATGGATACCAGAGTGGCCTGGCGCCCATATCAGCTTGATTGATTTGTTGGCACTATGTAGCTTACGAATGATATTACCCAGCAGTTCATTTTGAGTGGTTCCTAATGATTTAATGGCTTTAAGTGAACTTAATGAATCAAAAAATGACTATTCTATCGTGGGTCGTCGATAGTGCAAAATCAATAGCTTTATCAATTGCAAAAAGTTCGGCAATAAAGATCGATGTATGATTCGGCAGTCTGAATCAACGCATTCATTCGACCAAACACCTACACCCACTACTTGCTCGGTCTTGGAGCCGTCGGTATATATATGAAAAAAAAAGGAAGATGTTTTATAAGGATCTCTCTGAACCTCTGGCGTACCTCCACCTCCGGCTCCATGGCCTTGGTTGATGGAAGCCAAGCTTCCATGATGGTAAAATTGGGCGTTTCCCTTGGCGCTATATTTGTTTGAACCAGGGTATCGATGGTAGAGCGATCTATACCGAATTAAAGGATGAGGTCGTGGAGTCTTGTAGTAAAGGGCCTAATGGCACCATTACCATTAGGGTGGCTCGGGTCTCGAGCCACCTTCGCGGCATAGGTCAGCGCCAGCTGGCCGCGTCTGAGTCGGAGGGGAGGTACTCCACCTCAAGACGCTCAATCCTTGTATATTTGAGGGCTCCAAGACATCTACGCACACATGCATTCTGCACAACATCCAAACCTTTCAAAGTTGAGGCCGATGCCGAATCACACACGATTGACCCATAATCTACTTTAGATCAGGGCTTTATATACCATTAGCTAAGACTATCAGCTCCCCATTTATTTCCAGAAATGCACTTTAATACATTTAGTGCTTTTTGACATTTATTCTTTAATTGACCAATGTGGTCTTTCCAATTAAGTCTACGATCAAAAAGTTCAAGAAATCTAGCAGAATTTTGATTAGGTATTGGGTGGTGGTCTAGAGTTAGCCTGATGTTCGGCATTCTCCTGTGTGAAAAAATTACCCCAATACTCTTTCTTGTGGAAAACTTAGAACCCCACTGGAGGCCCCAGTTATGAATCATATCCAGTGCCAATTGGATGCGATTTGCTGAGAATTCTGCATTACTGCTGGAATGCCATAATGCACAATCATCAGCGTACAGTGAGTATTTAAGATTCTGAGGGGGAGCTGGTAAAATGTCATTTATCATACATAAAAATAAAGTAGGTGACAAGACACTCCCTTGTGGGACCCCGTTTGCCTGTACAAAAATGTCCGAGTAAGTGACATTGTCAGAAACCAATTTGACAGCAAACGTTCAGTCAGAAATGAAATTTTGAATAAAACAAGGCAAGTTTCCATGTAATCCAAAAGCATAAAGTTTTCTGAGTAGGCCATATCGCCATGTCATGTCGTAGGCTTTTTCAATGTCTAAAAATACTGAAATAAAAAAATGCTTTTTGGCAATTGCCTTTTGAATATGACTGGCCAGTTTTACTAGCTGATCGAGAGTTTGGCGTCCTTTTCGGAAACCGCACTGGTCGTCAACTAGTACATTCCTGGAATTTAAAAAATGCAATAGCCTACTGTTAACAATTCATTCCATGACCTTGCATAAGCAACTTGTCAACGCAATTGGGCGGTAGGAGATGGCATGTTTGGGATTACCCCCTCCTTTCAATATGGGAATGATATGGGCGAAGTGCCATGAGTTTGGAAAAGTCTGGCTTTTCCAAATTTCATTGTACACTTCTTGCAACTTAATCATGGCTTCATGATTAAGATGCTTTATCATCTCATACCGAATCTCATCAGGGCATGGGGACGTTCCTCTACAGGCTTCTAGGGCTCGGACAAGCTCATTCATTGAAAGATCTTTATTGAAATCAAGTTCATCTCCTGTGGCAAAGTGTATGGGTTGCAGCTCAGCCGCTTCCTTGATGGTCAGGAATGCGGGATGGTAGTTGTCTGAGCTGCTTGTATAAGAGAACTGCCTGGCGAGTGCAATAGCAATGTCTAGGTGAATCTAAATTGGTACCCTCATGAATGATGTTTTTAATTTTGAAAGACTTTTTTATTGATCTTATTAACAATGAACCAAACCTGTGATATTTTTGTATTGCTGTTAATGGTAGAGACAAAGCTTTGCCAGGAGTCTCTTTTGGCTTGTCTGATTGTTCTACAAGCCCTAGCTCTTGCTAGTTTGTAATTGCAAAAGTTCTCGTTTGTGATGTTTTTGAAAAGCCTGTAGGCCCTATTGCGTTCACACAGTACCCTGCAGCAATCTGGTGTCCACCATGGAACTCTATGCTTAACGCTATCTGTCGAAGTCTTAGGAATGGATTCCATTGCTGCATCTAAAATAGAATTTTGAATATTGCTTACTTTATCATCAATGGTTTCTCCAACAAGTTCGAGCTTGATGCTCCTTGTGAAGGCGACCCAGTCTGCTCTTTTTACGTTAAATTTAGGTGTTGAAGGCGTTCTGGTTGTGTCGCATGAATATTTAATAAAAATAGGAAAGTGGTCACTTCCCAACGAGTCGTCAATGGTGTGCCACAGGCACTTGGCTGCTACTGTTGAAGAGACCAGAGATAGGTCAATATAGCTCAAATTACCTGTATTATCGTCCACTCGCGTTGGACTACCATCGTTCTGGATTAAATCGAAATCATTGATAAGCTTTACTTGCTCACCTCTACCATCCACCCGAAGGGAACCCCATAATGTATGATGAGCATTAAAATCTCCAAAGTAGAATCTATAGTCACTTCTGTAAAAGGGAGGTTTTGGTGGATGTACATGGCGACTCCGCCTCCACCCCTACCCTCTCGATCCTTCCGACATAGATGGTAGTAACAACGAAACTAAATCATTGGAAATGAGGTGGTTTAAATGGGTCTCTTGTAGGACGATAATATCGGGAGCATAAGACGAGGCTAATAATCTGAGGTCATTTACTCTAGTTCTGAGACTTCGACAGTTCCATTGTATAATGATGAACGCGAAGATTACGTTTTATGGGGTTTAGAAGTGCCTTGTCCACCTTTTTTTCACATTTTTCTGGGAGGGAGGTGCCTCCTCTCCCGAGCTTCCCGAGGACCTCTCGCGGGAAGATTTGGAGACAATAGCCTCCATGTCCTGCGCCTCTCTGCGAGGGAGACGCCCGGTTGAAGATGATTTGCTCCGAGGAGCAGACCAAAAACCAGACGAAGTCCTAACAGGAGTCGCCTGGACAGGAAGGTGTGATCCAGATTGTGATTTGGTATCATCCTCCTTACGTTGCTTCTTTTGCTGGGTTGATTCAGCAATTTGTTTAATGGTTTTGTTCAATTCAACAATCTGACTCATTAATTCTTTTACTGTTTCCTTAAGTTCTGCAATTTCTTTGTCCTTAGCGTGCGGCGCATATGTCTGCCGCGAAAGACCGCCCATGAGCCTGAAAAGCGAAGTACATTTTCGTCATTTATAGGTGAATAAGAGCCCGCTGTAGCTTAATCTGTTACATGCTATTTCTTAAGCTCTGTAAGATAGCGGTGTCCATCTCCCTTTATCACTGTGCGTCACAAACGGTTAACCTAATTCCGTAATTTTCATTTTTACATAAAACCTGCGGCGCTGCTCACATTGGGCAGGAATGCGCTGCGCAGCATGGACATGGCGTCCTCTATGGAGCCGCCGCTCTTTCAATTATTGCTTTTGCATGCTACATTTATTAGTTTATTGATGGGAATAATGCTAGAGCCCCCTTTTATATACGCAAATCGAGTCAAATCACACTCCCAAGAGCTTTGTGCACTTGTTTCATTTTTCGTCACCATGGCGTTCATGCCGGCAAGTTCATGTCACCCGCCTATCAGAAGTTTTCCCGTGACATGACCGCAACGCCATCTGGGTCAAATTTGTTATGGCGATTTGATCGTGTGTGCGGTTATTGTGCTCCGAATCAATGGCGATGCATGCAATGGACAAAAATTGTTAGCATTTAATATTTCTCATTAATACTGCATTTGGTAATTTTCTACCTGCGTTTATTTTAATACAAGACATAAACAATTAGTTACTCGTACTCATTTAATATTTGATTATACACATTGCGTGCAATATGCCATGTGTAAAACGCCGGTTCTTGTTATAACCTATTTAAATGTTAATAACCTTCTATTGTCGCAGCTCCTTAAATATACTACGTCACATTTTGTCGATGTGGTCGTTTTTCTGCAGATAAATGTATTTTGCGATTTCTAAAAAAAATCTGCCGGCTTTCTATTGTCTATTTCACACGTAAGCCTTACACAGTTGATAAGACAGACACTACGTTTTTTGTGCCAGATTGCACGGGTTTCCGAAAATAGCGAGTTCTGATTGGTCAAGAACTACTGACGTCATTTCCCTCAGTTTTCATTGGCCAAGATTTATCGCCGTTTGTCATACACTAAAACTGCTACCTTAACAATAATTGCTCATTAAACATTGTGTTCATGTAACGTTTCACACTATTCATTTATTATCGACAATTCTTATAAATGTGCGTTGAAGTCCACGAAAAAATTAAATCGTTCCGTAACACTTTCCTATTTTTTCCATCTGCCACAATACCACATATGTCGATCTTCACGGTATTTGCAAGGTAAATCGCAGTGGCAAAACACCATGTGCTCTCAGGAATTCTATAGCGTCATTTTTCTCAAAATCAGATATTACACTATAATAGTGAGGGTTACACCTGATGCACCTGAGATCCATGATGGCAAAAGATTCATTATACTCGTTTTACTCTACCACAATACATATCTGTTCCACACACGGTGTCTCATGATTGGTCAATAGTATTGCCTGTAATACTATTGGCTTTCGTGACAATATCACGCCCATGTAGTGTCGAATGAATATTTCGAAATGTTTCGTTCGCAATTCAGGCGATAACATTTTTGTTTTTGAAAATCCCGCGCATTTCTTCAGGCCCCTCTTGCTCGTAATATAGGTGAGGCACATCGGTTTGCGGAGAGCAAGAAATTTATTTGTTATTGTAAATACTCAATACCATGTGAGTATTACTGGTCTATTGTCATATTTTGATAGACAAAATCTGCTTCGTG
>NC_091580.1:26315894-26323394 GCF_042767895.1 Penaeus vannamei | reverse complement strand
AACAACACCTCTATCGGTATCCTTAAAAACAATGAAACCAAAGACAACATTACCCTATCAATTATATCTTTCCGTGGACGCTGTATTCAAAAAAGAGAGAGAGAGAGAGAGGAGGAATTTTGTTTGTGTAAGCGACGTAAAATCGATACCGTGCTAAGCCAATAGGAAGCGAGGGCCGTTAACGTTCCCTCTATGAATGGACGGCGAAGCGAGCCACGAACCGCCATGGAACGTTCTGGAAAAGGGGGAGTCGATCTATCCACCGAGCTCAGCGCAGGCCTTGCAAATGGTTGAAACTTCTCTTCTTAAAACGAGGTACGAGGTATATTAAATTTTTTTTAAAGGGGGGGGGGCGCGAAGGAAGAAGAAGAGGGAAGAAAGTGAAGGATTTTTGGGGGTCTTCATAGAAAAAAAGAAGTCGAAATAAAGACAAGGAAGGGCGTGGGATTTGATTTTTACTAACCTTTTTTTCCCGCAAGGATCGGAATATAGTTTCCGTAGAGGAGAGGCGGCCGCTCGACACACGGGGGCGCACTGCTGGAGGATCTCGATGGCGGTGGAAGCGCGGCGGGAGAGGGGCGGAGTCTAGCGGCGTCGCTGGAATAAAACTCATTTTTATGAGTTCCTTTATTTTTTTTTACGATCACATTCCGCCTCCTTTAACTACCGGACGCGCGTCTTCGGGAGGGAGGGAGAGAGAGAGAGAGGGGAAGAGAGGCGTAGAGAGAGAGAGAGAGAGAGGGAGAAAGAAAAAGAAATAACTGTACTGTTAAAAGCGTTCGTTTTGTCTCGCCGCCGCCGCCGTAGGAGGGTGAACGTGGGGCCTTATAACGTCGCGTCGTCCGTTCTTCCGAGGCTTTCCCCGCTCGCCCACCGCCCACCCAGCACGCCCACCGACACCACAAGTTGAAGACTGGATGTGATCAGAGGGGCGAGGTCTCTTCCGTTAGCTAGACTGGCCCCCAAACCGACTTTATTACGCGGGATTTGTTAAAACCGCTGTGTAAACCTGTTTTGGCCCCGACGTGTTTTCTCAGACTCAGGCATCCTCCTCCTCCTCTTCCTCCTCCCCCTCCCTCCCTCTCTGACCCCCGCCTCCCTCCCTCCCTCTATCTCCTACTCCATCCTACGCCGAGCCCCTCTCTCTCTCCCTCTCCCTCCTCCTTTCCTTCCTCCCCTCTGTCCCTCCTCCTCCTTCTCTTCTTCCTCCTCCTCCTCCTCCTCCACCCCCCGCCGCTCTGTTTAGATAACTTTTATTGAGCCGCAGCTAATCTCTTTACCCTGGATTATCGTGCCGGGCCGAGGGGTTAGAAGTGTTGGCACCAAATTACCCTCTGAGACTTGGGAATTGTCCCTCAGATTAAAGGGGGAAAATTGCGAGGGGAAGGACCACGTAATTCGCTCGCCTCGCTTACCAATCATCTGATATCAGTGGGCGGAGTCGGAGATCATAACTCAGGAGAGGCGCGCGGGGATTGGCTGCCGGTGACAATAGGCAGCCATTCAGCGGCGGGCGAGAAGCTAACCCGCGCGCGGATTGGTCGAGGCGCTCGTGGGCGGGGCCAAAAATATAACATGGCGAAGGATTAAACTGTTGGCTTAAAGTAAATTTTCCGAGACTTTAAGCGAGTTCAGTCGGCCTTTGGAGCGGAACCAGAGAGTAACACTGTGCGGTGGTGGACGCTTGTTGACTTAGCAGCCGCTACTAATTCTTGTGGTGTTTAGAATAGCAACAACACTGTTTTCTTTAGCATTGTTGGAATCATAAGAAAAAGACTGCCGATGTGTTTTCACGATTTTAATCAAGCCACGAGCCAAGAATTTTCTTAAGAAAGATTACGAGGTGCAGCCGATTTGTATAAGGAACTCTCGTAGTGCACATAGCGTGTGACCGCGCCCGCCCGATTGTGAGCCGAAGTTGGATTACGCGAACGGCGCCCGCGGACGACGAGAACGGCGACCAAGACGATTCTCCCGCCTTCGTCCGCCCACCGCCCGTTTCCTGCCGCCCGCCGCCCGCCCAAGCACGGCCCTTGCCCGAGGATCCACGCATCGAGGTTGGTTAGTGTTGAGATTGTGCCGAGGGTGAGCTTGTGAGGCGCGTGCGAGCGTGAGGACGAGGCGAGGAGGCCAAGGAAGGGGCACCGCCGTCGCGCCGCCCGCAGGTGAGATCGCAGGCGGCCGGGCGAGAGCGGCGACCGCCCGCACCGCCGCTACTCTCCCTCAGCTCCCGAGCGCCCCGGCGGCTCCCCTCGGCGTCCCTCGCGAAGGGCCGGCGGTCTACCTCCCGGAGGTAGGCCATATTATGCTGTGCAGCCATGTGTGACCAGTGGTCGACGTACCCCGTCAAGATGCACACCTTGTTCGGGGACCAGCAGTCCTACTACCGGCACCCGGCGGCCACCTACCCGCCGGCGGCCCTGCAGCAGATGTCCAGCATGACGCCCAACGCCTACAGCTACGACGGCTACACGGCCATGAGCCGCTACCACCCGTACGGCTACAGCCCGCAGCAGCACACGCCGCCCAAGGACATGGTGAAGCCGCCGTACTCGTACATCGCGCTCATCACGATGGCCATCCAGAACAACCCCGACCAGCGCGTGACCCTCAACGGCATCTACCAGTTCATCATGGAGCGGTTCCCCTACTACCGCGAGAACAAGCAGGGCTGGCAGAACTCCATCCGCCACAACCTCAGCCTCAACGAGTGCTTCGTCAAGATCCCGCGCGACGACAAGAAGCCGGGCAAGGGCTCGTACTGGACGCTGGACCCCGAGGCGCGCAACATGTTCGACAACGGCTCGTACCTGCGCCGCCGGAAGCGCTTCAAGAAGAAGGACGCCATCCGGGAGAAGGACGAGGCGCTCAAGCGGCAGCAGGAGACGCAGGGCACGCCCACGGGCACGGAGACCGAGCCGCGGACGCAGCAGGCGGACGCCACGGCCGTGGGCATCACGCAGCAGTCGCAGCCGCAGCCGCAGCAGCAACAGGCACAGCAGCAGCAGCCGCACCAGCAGCAGCCCCCGACGCAGCCACCGCAGCAGCCGCGGTCGGTGGTGTCGGGGCCGCAGGAGGGGGAGGGCGGGCAGGTGGGGGGCGGAACCCCCCTGTCGCCCCTCTGCCAGCCCAAGACGGAGCCCCTCGACTCCCCGGACCTCCCGCCCGCATGCCTGCCGGAAGTCAAGGCCGCCGCCCACACGCCGCCCCTGCACGCCCACACGCACACACCGCCTCTCCACAATCACACCCACACGCCGCCCTTACACACCCACGCCCACCTGCCGCCCACCTCGCTGCCCACGACGTCCGCGAGCGCCGGCCACGAGGGCTCGTACCTGGAGGTGGGGTCCTCCTTCAGCGTGGACTCGCTGGTGCCCGGGAGCCGCGACGTGGGGCGCGAGGCCTCCCCCGGGGCGCTGCTGACGGAGGCGCAGCAGCAGTACCGCTCCAGCATGTACTACGACACGATGGGCTACTGCCAGTACAGCGACACCCGCGCCCCGTCGGTCTTCCCGACGGCCGCCGCGGAGGACATGAGCGCGTGCGGCAGCACCGTGACCACCGGGGGCGCCGCGGCCGTGGGAGGCATGACCATGCAGGCGGCGGCGGCGGCGGCGGCCTACTCGCGCTCGCACGGCTCGTGGTACTCGCAGCCCCTGGAGACGGGCTCGACGGCAGGCGGCGGCGACGGGGGCTTCCCCAACGTGCGCGACATGTTCGAGTCCCAGCGCCTCCTGACCAACCCCTCGTGCCAGCTGGGCTTCCGCGCCTCCTACAAGTACCCGGCCTACTACGACGACGCCACCAAGTATTGAGGACTTGGGGGCTAGGCCTTTGGGAGGACGAGAGGCAGAAGGACCGCGACGCGAAGGACCTGCGCCGCCCGCGGAGCATTTCTGGGACCGACCATTCTCTTGGATCATAATTATCATTAGATTATCATTTTTTTCATTCGTATATAATGGCAGTGTTCCCCGCCCCCTCGAGCTCCCTCCTACGGCGCGTCCCCCCCCTCCTTAGCCACGCCGTCCTGCAAGGATCCGCGGGCGGGAGGGGCGGCGAGACCGCGCCCAAGCGACAGGAACTACGGGCGTCTGGCACGCCCAATATCTAGTGAAACCAAAGAGGACAAGCCAAGTGAAGCTGGCGGCCGCCTCGCCATGACGGCCGGCCAGTGTGTGTTCTGTTATTAACTACAGTGACTTCACCCAGTGCTGTCTACTAGCACCATGTACGTCCTGTGTGAACGCGCCCACCATGTGCATGCGCCTTCAAAGCTATGTACGTATAGACAGATTCATGTACGCATAGGGTTCCTTCCTATGAAAGTATATGAGCGATCGATGTACCTCTAGGACATGCCGATGTGTATATCTTGATATTATTTAACACTGTGTAACATAACGCATAATATATTACGCTTTTTGATAAAATGCAGGCTTTCATTTCCTACCCTTTGACGTGCAGGCTACATGTTCAGTCAGGTATGCCTTCCCCGAGGCCAGGGCGAGCGAGGACATTTTCATTAGCGAAATCATGCCCTGAAATAATGAAAAGAGAATGAAACGAGAGATTGTTTTGTGTCTATAAATGCATCAGAGGAATACATGATTTACCAACAGGAACACGCTATGACTGAAGCATTTTGACAAAGAGATGTTAAAAAAAAGAAAGAGAAAAAGAAATATTTATATATGATGCATTCTTTTTTTTCATAAGGGATATATTCTCTAGCATTAGGAATAGATTCATATAGATTTTGATGTAATATGTTAAATTCAGAGTGAAAAATGATAAATACTAAAAGTAAAACGATTTTGTTTGATGTTATTTAAAAAGAACTAATTGTGAAGAAAGTGTACCAAAGCGTGATGAGTTTAAAAGATGTTTGGTTCATAAAGAGAGAATTCAACAGCTCTTGTGCCACACCGTATAGAGATTTTCATGTAACACTTATTTACGTAGAATGTAGGATAAAATGTTGAAGTCCTATTTACACATGAACAAACCAAAAATCAGAATGAAAATGGCATAAACTTTTGAAGAAATGTGCAAAGCATATGCACGTATACAGGTACATCTGCATAGATATTAGTTTACACACGCACACAAATTACTCATTCACGCACGCACACATGCACGCCCTCATACACACACTCAGAATCAGGCATCCTCCTTCTCTTTCTCCTCTCCTTCACCCTTCTCTCTGCCCCTCCCCTCCTTTTCCCCTCACTCACTCATACACGCATAAACACAAGCACACACACACACACTAATATACACACTAACTCTCTCTCTCTGTCTCTCTCTCTCTCTCTGTCTGTCTGTCTCCCCCTCTCTCTCTCTGTCTCTGTCTGTCTGTCTCTGTCTGTCTGTCTCTCTCCCTGCCTCCCTCTCTCTCTCTCTCTCTCTCTCTCTCTCTCTCTCTCTCTCTCTCTCTCTCTCTCTCTCTCTCTCTCTCTCTCTCTCTCTCTCTCTCTCTCTCTCTCTCTCTCTCTCTCTCTCTCTCTCTCTCTATATATATATATATATATATATATATATATATATATATATATATATATATCACATTTTTGCGTGCGTGCGGGGAAATTTTTATACATGTGAGTAATTTAGAGAAACCTAAATTATTATAAAACCATTCATCTTTTCCAGATCATTCAGACAGAACAACAGCAACAACAAAAAAGATACTATTCCTTTTAAAAAAACGCAAAAGAATATTAAAATCCGAAATAAAGTAGAAAACGAATTTTGATAAAAAACTGTATGAAATTTTAAGTTTTCTAATATCAAAATATATGAATTAATGACGATAATTCACCAGACTCTTCCCAACAAGTATTTATAATCAAGTCTACCAAGAAATAAATATAAATGTATAAGTATGACAAAACGAAATAAATTTTGGATACTGACAGAAAGTAAAATCAGATAAAAAAGAAGATATAAAAACTGTCGATCAAGTAATGATAATAATTATAAGGATAATGATAGAGTAATGATAAGAGCAATGCTATATAAAAGAAGGCTAATGAAGTTAATAATGATAATGATAATTATGTTATGGGTGATAATGGAATAGATAGTGATACCCCAATAAAGATAATGATATCTGTATCGCTAATGACGAGAATAATGATGATGATCTTATCAATAATGATACGGATAATCATCATGAGGGATGATGATACTAATCATGATACTAATGATGCTGATTATTATAATAGTAAAGGTAATGGTAGTAATAATACTAGCAATGATAATGAAAACAATGATGATAATAATAATAAGATTGATAATGATAATAGTAATGATAATATCAGTCATAATTTTGATGATAATAATGATAATAACAATACAAATATGAATGGTAATGACAATAATATTAATAACGATAATAATAAAAATGGTATTGATAATGTTAATATTAATAATAATCATAATGATGATAATAATAACAAAATGATAATAATAGTAATAATAATAATAATAATAATGATAATAATAATAATAATAATGATAATAAGGATAATAATAATAATAATGATAATAAAAATAAAGATAATAATAATAATAATACTAACAATGATAATGATAATAATAATAATAACAAATACAACTTCTACTAATAATGATAATAATAACATTGATAATAAGAATAACAGTAATGATAATAAAAAACGATGATAATAATAACAATGATGATGATAACAGAAACAACAACATCAACAATAATGATAATAATAATAATGATAACAATCATAATGATAACGGCAATAATAAAATCGGTATTATCAGTAATAACAATCATAGCGTTGATAGTGATGACGATAATAACACTAATAATAATGATAAAAATAACAAAACTGATAATGATGATGATGATGATAATGATGAGGATGATAATAATAATAGGAATAACAATGGTAATTTAAAGAAGAAAATAATAATAATAACAACAATGATAATGGTAACAGTAATGATGATGATGACAATGAAAAGAAAATCAATAATGATAACAATAAGGATAATGCTAATAATAATAATAATGATAATAATAATAATAATAATAATAATAATAATAATAATAATAATAATAATAATAATAATAATAATAATAATAGTAATGATAATAATAATGATAATAGTAATAATAATGATAATAATAATAATAATAATAATAATAATAATAATAATAATAATGATAATAATGATAATAATAATAATAATAATAATAATAATAATAATAATAATAATGATAATAGTAAAAGTAATGGTAACAATGTTAATGAAAACTATAACACTAATGATGATAATGATGAAAATAATAATGATAATGATAATGAAAATAACTATAATAATAATGATGATAATTATTATAATGATATAATGATGATGATAACAATAACAACAACAGCAACAATAATAATAATAATTGTAACAATAACAATACTTATAATGATAATAATAATAATAATAATGAGAACAATGAAG
>NC_091580.1:26253701-26256201 GCF_042767895.1 Penaeus vannamei | reverse complement strand
TATTGATTATAACGATAATAATGATAAAAAACAATAACAACAATGATGATAGTAATCATAATGATGATGGTAGTAATGATAATGATAATAATAATAAATGAAAATAATGACGACAATAACAGTAATGATAGTAATAATAATTAGACAATAGCAACAATAATGATAAGGATAATCATGTGAATTATGATAATGGTAATGATTATGATAATGATAATGATAATAATGATAATGATTATAATGAAGATGATAATAACAATAATGATGATAATGGTAAATATAACAATGATAGCGATGATAATGATAACAGTAACAATAACAACAACAATAATGATAGTAATAATGATGATGATGATGATATTAATAATAATGATAATAATAATAATAATAATAATAATAATAATAATAATAATAATAATAATAATAATAATAATGATAATAATAATAATAATAAGACGAAGAATGATAAGAAAAAGAACAACAACAACAACAACAATAATGATAATAATAATAATAATAATAATAATAATAATAGTAATAATAATAGTAATAATAATAATTATAATGATAATAATAATAACAACAACAACAATAATAATAACAATAATTATGATAATGATAATAATGATAATGATGATGATGGTAATTATCATGATAGTAATAATGATAATGATAATATCAATGATAATGAACATTATATTAGCAGTGATAACATTAATATTGATAATGACAATGGCCATATTGATAGTTATAATAATGAAAATGATACTATTGATAATTATAAAAGGAATGATAATGAGGATAATAATAGTAGTAATAATGATAAGAATAATAATGGTTATGATAATGATAAGAATGAAATTAGCAATAATTATGATAATAATGATAATGATGATAATAATATCAACAAACAATAATGATAATAACAATAACAATAATAATAATAATAATAATAACAATAATAATAATAATAATAATAATAATAATAATAATAATAATAATAATAATAATAATGATGATGATGATGATGATGATGATGATAATAATGATAATAATAATAATAAATTTAATAATGATAATAATAATAATAATAATAATGATAATAATATTAATAATGATAATAATAATAATAATGATAATAATAATAATAATAATAATAACAATGTTCTTATAGAAATAGTAATAACGATAATAGTAATGATAATAATAATGATAATGATAATAAGGATAACAATAATAATAGTAACAACAATGATAATAGTAATAATGATAATGATTATAATAGCAATCATAATGATAGTAGTAAAAATAGTAAAACAAATTATGATGATAACAATGATAATGGTAACGATAAAGATGATAACGATAATGATCATAATGGTGATAATAATGATAACAACAATGATAGTAATGAAAGTAATGATAATGATAATAATAACAAAAGTGCAGATAATATTGTTGATAGTGATACTTATAATGATAGTGATAAGAATTATAAAAATATGGTTACAAAAATATAAAAATGATATTGATTATGATAATGATCATGACAATAACAACGATAATGACGATAAACTTGCTAATAGTAATATAAATGATGATACTAGCAATAATAATAGTGATGACGATGAAGATGATATTGATGACGATGACAATAGCAATGATAATAACGATGAAAATGTTCATGATAATAACAATGCTAAAACTGGTACTAATAATGATTATGATAATTATAATAAAGAAAAATCTTTCTTCGTGTAAGAGATATATTTGACTTTTCTCAATGAATAATATTCATAGTCGAACATTGTGCTTTATTGATGTCTATTCTCATTCAAGCCTTTTCACAAACTTATCATTATCATCGCCATTGTTATTGTTATCATTGTTATCATTATTATCATGTCATCAACAGCATCATATTTGTTATAATTATTCTCATTATCACGCTAATGATTGTCATTAAGAAAAAATACAGGTAAAAGTAATATTGAGGTAATAAAAAGTATGAATAACAATGATAAAAATAACAGTAATGATAATAATAATCATTATTGATGTTATTATTATTATAATTATTATTATTATCACTATTATCATACAATAATTATCATTATTATCATTATTATCATTACTAGTTTTTGGTTTCCATTATCGCTATCATTATCATAATTATTAATCTACTACTATCATTAATGATATTATCATCTCTATCATAATCATCATCATCATTATTATCATTATCATTATCATCATTATCGTCTCCGCGTCTTCTCCTTCATTCCTTTTCTTCTTCTTCCTTTTCTTCCTTCACATCTTCCTTTTTTCACTCTTCCTCCTTCTTTTCTTCTATCCTCTTCTTTTTAACTCCGTCTTCTTCTCCCTATTTTTCTTGTTCCCTTCTTCTCCAATTCTTGCACCTCCTCTTCCTATTCTTCTAACTCCTCTTCCTATTCTTCCACCTCCTCTTCCTATTCTTCCTTCTCCTCCTATTCTTTCTCTC
>NC_091580.1:26238701-26243701 GCF_042767895.1 Penaeus vannamei | reverse complement strand
GTAATTTTGATAACATGTGAATAAATATTACAAGCTTCATATAAACATTGCAAAATATATGTATTTCAGATAACAACGATAACAATGACAATGACAGTAGTAAAGCGATGGCATAAAGAGGAAAGAAAAAAAAAATAGCTATTTCTATAAAAAAAAAATGTACGAAACAAAAGGAGAGGGATAGAAATAGACAGGTAGGTAGGTAGAGAGAGAGAGGGAGGGAGGGAGGGAAGGAGAGAGAGGGAAGAGAGAGAGAGAGAGAGAGAGAGAGAGAGAGAGAGAGAGAGAGAGAGAGAGAGAGAGAGAGAGAGAGAGACAGAGAGAGAGAGAGAGAGAGAGAGAGAGAGAGAGAGAGAGAGAGAGAGAGAGAGAGAGAGAGAGAGAGAGAGAGAGAGAGAGAGAGAGAGAGAGAGAGAGAGGGAGGGAGAGAGATGAGGAGAAAGAAAGAAAAAGAGAGAGAGAAATGAAAAGAAAGAAAGAGAAAGATTTAAAAAAATAAGAAAGAAAGCGAGATAAATATTTAAATAGCTAGAGAGATAGAGATTAAAAAAAAAAAAAAAAGTTCTGATAAACACATCACCCATTTTGACCTAACCTCAATTAAGGTGACCCCATGACCTCATCCGCCATTTCGAACCAAGGTCAATCCACACGCAAACTCTTTACGCTGATGAGAAAGTTTGCACCCTAGATATGAGAGCTTTTTACGAGGCAATTGCAAGGTGGTAATTGCAACTTTGAGCGAGATAACACACGCATCTTGAAAGCCTGTGCGTGTACTGTGTGGATTTTTAAGAGGAGAGGGCTAGGGGGGTGGGGCGGGGGTGGGGTGGGGGGACGATGGTAAATGAGGGGGTGGGGTGTGTGGGTGGCAAAGAGGGGATGACGGTGGGGGTGGGGTGGAGTGGTGATGATGGTAAATGAGGTGGTGGGTGATTTTTAAGAGGAGTAAGAAGGTGGGGTGGGGAGGAAGATGGTAAATGAGGGAGGTGGGGGTTAAGAGGAGAGGGGATGGGGTGGAGGGACGATGGTAAATGAGGTGGGGTGGGGGGGACGGCGGAGATGAGGGGTGGGGGGTTAAGAGTGAGGGGCAGAGGTGGAAGTTGGGGTGGGGGGATGATGGTAAATGAGTGGGGGTGGGGGGACGACGGTAGGATGAGGGGGGGTGGGGTGAGTTGGGGATGGGGTAAAGGAGCTGGTATATAGGGGGGGGGGGCTTATTTAGAAGAAGAGTTTTTATGTGTTGATATTAATAATGTCATTATCCTTTTAATAGGTGCAGTTATTGGTGTTATCATTATCTTCATCATAATGATTGTTAACACACTACTATCATTATCGTTTGCATTAAGTAAGCTTCGTTGTTTTTGTCATTATTATCATCATTATCATTATTATTTTTTTATCATCATTATTATCATTATCATTATCTTTATTATCATTATCATCATTGTTATTAGTTTATCATTATTGTTACTATCATCAAGATCATCATCTTTATTATTGTTAGTTTTATTGTTTTTATCCATATTTCTATTATCATTATCATCACTGATATTGTCATCATCCTTATCAATATCATTATTCTTATTTTTATTGTTATTATCATTATCATTATTGTCGTGAACACCAACATTAATATTATTGTCATTGTTGTTATCATTTCCTTCCCTTTTTTATCCTTCTTTCTCCCCTCTTCCGCCTCTCCTTTCTCTCTTCTTTTTCTTCCCTTCCCACTTTTATTCCTCCCTTTCCACTTTCCATTTTCTTTCCCCTCCCTATTTCCCCTCTTCAGTCCACCTTCCTTTCACTCCTCTCCTTTCTCCGTCTACTTTTTCCTTTTTTTTTTCTCTATTTCCCAGTTCTCTTTCACTCTTCCCTTTTCTACCTCTCCTCTTCTCTCTATATTTCCTCTCTTTGGTCCTCCTTTCTTCTCACTCCTCCCCTTTCTACATCTACTTTTTTTCCTACTATCTCCCCATTCCCTCTCTCCTATCTTCCTTCCCTTTTCCCTATTCGCTTTTCCTCTTATCTGTCTATTTCCCCGTTCCCTTATTCTCTAATCTCCCTATTTCTCACTCCCTATTTCCGCTCACTCCCTATTTTCCCTCTCCGATCCTTCCTCCCTCTCACTCCTTCTAACTCCTCCCTCTCACTCCTTCTCACTCCTCCCTCTCAGTCCTCCCTCTCACTCCTACCCACTTTTCCCCTTTCCCTCTCATCTCCTTATTTCCCCTCTCCTTGCTTCCCTCACACTCCTACCCACTTTAACCTTTTGCTCTCCCATCTCCCTATTCCCCCTCTCCCCTCACGTCCCTATTTCACCTCTCTCTCCTTCCTCTTACTCCTACCCACTTTTCTCCTTTCCTCTCTCATCAACCCATTTCCACTCTCCTTGCTTCCCTCTCCCCTCATCTCCCTATTTCCCCCTCTCCCCTCATCTCCCTATTTCCCCTCTCCTTGCTTCCCTCTCCCCTCATCTCCCTATTTCCCCTTTCCTTGCTTCCCTCTCCCCTCTTTTCCCTCTTTCCCCTCTCCTTGCTTCCTCTCCCTCATCTCCCTATTTCCCCTCTCCTTGCTTCCCTCTCTCCTCATCTCCCTATTTCCCCTTTCCTTGCTTCTCTCTCCCCTCTTTTCCCTCTTTCCCCTCTCTCTCTGCTTCCCTCTCCCCTCATCTCCCTATTTCCCCTTTCTCCTTGCTTCCCTCTCCCCCTCATCTCCCTATTTCCCCTTTCCTTGCTTCCCTCCTCTCCCTCATCTCCCTATTTCCCCTCTCCTTGCTTCCCTCTCCCCTCATCTCCCTATTTCCCCTCTCCTTGCTTCCCTCTCCCCTCATCTCCTATTACTCCCCTTTCCTTGCTTCCCTCTCCCCTCATCTCCCTATTTCCCCTTTCCTTGCTTCCCCTCTCCCCTCATCTTCCCTATTTCCCCTCTCCTTGTTTCCCTCTCCCCTCATCTACCTATTTCCCCTCTCCTTGCTTCCTTCTCCCCTCATCTCCCTACTTCCCTCTCTCCTTGCTTCCCTCTCCCCTCATCTCCCTATTTCCCCTCTCCTTGCTTCCCTCTCCCCTCATCTCCTCTATTTCCCCTCTCCTTGCTTCCTTCTCCCCTCATCTCCCTACTTCCCCTCTCCTTGCTTCCCTCTCCCCTCATCTCCTCTATTTCCCCTCTCCTTAAGCTTCCCTCTCCCCTCATCTCCCTATTTCCCCTCTCCTTGCTTCCCTCTCCCCTCATCTCCCTATTTCCCCTCTCCTTGCTTCCCTCTCCCCTCATCTCCCTATTTCCCCTCTCCTTGCTTCCCTCCCCTCTCATCTCCCTATTTCCCCTCTCCTTGCTTTCCCTCTCCCCTCATCTCCCTATTTCCCCTCTCCTTGCTTCCCTCTCCCCTCATCTCCCTATTTCCCTCTCTCCTTGCTTCCCTCTCCCCTCATCTCCCTATTCCCCCTCTCCTTGCTTCCCTCTCCCCTCATCTCCCTATTTCCCCTCTCCTTGCTTCCCTCTCCCCTCATCTCCCTATTTCCCCTCTCCTTGCTTCCCTCTCCCCTCATCTCCCTATTTCCCCTCTCCTTGCTTCCCTCTCCCCTCATCTCCCTATTTCCCCTCTCCTTGCTTCCCTCTCCCCTCATCTCCCTATTTCCCCTCTCCTTGCTTCCCTCTCCTCTCATCTCCCTATTTCCCCTCTCCTTGCTTCCCTCTCCCCTCACCGCACAAGACATGGGAAGGTGGTTCAGAATTACCATAATTAGGCTTAAGTGAGCTGGAGCGAGAAGGGTTAAAAATAGAGACGGTGATGATGAGGGGAAGGAGGAAGTGGGAAGGAGAGAGAGAAGGAGAGGGAGGGAGGGGGGAGGGAGAGGGAGAGAGAAGGAGAGAGGGAGAGGGAGGGAGGGGGGAGGGAGAGAGGAGGTGGGAAGGAGAGAGAGAAGGAGAGGGTGGGAGGGGGGAGGAGAGAGGGAGAGAGAAGAAGAGAGGGAGAGAGGAGGGAGGGAGGGAGGGAGGGAGGAAGTGGGAAGGAGAGAGAGAAGGAGGGGGGGGGAGGGAGAGGGAGAGGGAGGGAGAGAGGGAGAGAGAGGGAGGGAGGGAGGGAGGGAGGGAGGGAGAGAGGAAGAGGGAGGGAGAGAGAGAGTGTGTGCAAGGGAGATAAGAGAGGACTGAGAAATAGAGAGAATAAGGGGAAAGGAAGAGAGAGAAAGAGAGAGAGAGAGAGAGAGAGAGAGAGAGAGAGAGAGAGAGAGAGAGAGAGAGAGAGAGAGAGAGAGAGAGAGAGAGAGAGAGAGAGAGAGAGACAGACAGAGAGAGAAAGAGAGAGAGAGAGAGAGAGAGAGAGAGAGAGACAGACAGAGAGAGACAGAGAGAGACAGAGAGAGAGAGGGGATGAAGAGGAAGAACAGAGATCAGAGTAGAAAATGAACTGAAAGAGACCAAAAACATCCATAAACAAAGAAAAGAACACTAGAAAGACGAAGAATCAAGAAAAAAAGACAAAGAAAAAAAAACAAGACAAAACAAGATCAAATCCAAAAATAAAGATACCCAAGATCACAAAAAAAGAAAAAAAGAAAAGAAAAACAAGAGTGAGAGCGAAGAGGGAAGAGAGAGAGAGGAGAGAGGATAATGGAAAGGGAACAGAGGACGCAGAGTGTGGCTGGAGAGGTTTATGGTAATTAGGAAAATTAATTGCACGTGGATTAAAGGGAGAGGAGGGAAGGGGAGGGAGAGGAGGGAGGAGATAGAGGGAGAGGCGGAGGAGGGAAGGGGTGGGAGAGGAGAGAGAGGAAGAAGAGGGAGAGAGAGAGAGGAGAGAGAGGGAGAGAGGAGGAAAGGAGAAAGGGGAAAGGGGGAGGGAGAGGAGGAGGGTAGGAGGAGAGAGAGGGAGAGGAGGAGGGTAGGGGAGGGGAGGGAGAAGAGGGAAGAGGAGGTGAGGGGAGGGAAAGGAGGGAAGGGGAGGGACCGAGTAAGAAGAGGAGGGAAGGTGAGGGAGAGAAGAGAGAAGGAAAGAC
>NC_091580.1:26226201-26228701 GCF_042767895.1 Penaeus vannamei | reverse complement strand
AAATCGCGACACGACATAAGAAAGGAAAAAGAATTTTTTTTACCGCATACAATATGGCAAAAATATATATGGAAAAAACACAAATAACCAAAAAGATACACGTAATCATTTTGAAATAATAATCCTCATAAAACTGAAAATGCGGAAGTGAAATAAAGCCATACACACACACAAACAACCATATATACAAACATGCGCACACATATACACGTGCGAACATGCACACAAACGTGCACATACACACACAAACACACATACACACAGAAGTGCCCATAGGCAACATAGTCTTGTCTAATTAATCGGTTTTATGAATCACGCCATTTTGAACAGATGAAAGAAAGAAGGGGAGAGAGAGAGAGAGAGAGAGAGAGAGAGAGAGAGAGAGAGAGAGAGAGAGAGAGAGAGAGAGAGAGAGAGAGAGAGAGAGAGAGAGAGAGAGAGAGAAAGATGAGACAGAGACAGAGAGAGCAACAACCAAAAAACAAAATTAGAGAAAGAGAAAGAAATAAAGAAAAATCCACAGACTAAAATAAAAGGATAAATAACAAAAAAGCAGAAACGAAGAGTGGTAGAGCGTCTGTCTTGCAGGTACCTGCTTGCAATGGCGAGGGTTCGAGTCCCGATCAGAGATGTTATTTATTCATGCATACATATATATACATATACATATATGTATATATACATACATATATACAAACATATATATATATATATATATATATATATATATATATATATATATATATATATATATATATATATATATATATATATATATATATATATATATATATATATATATATATATATATATATACATATATATATATATATATATATATATATATATATATAGATATATGAGAGAGAATAAATCTATTTAAAAGAGGCAAGACAGTTTTATATATCATCATCAGTAAAGGTAGTACATTTATGTGTGTGTGTATATGTATATATATATATTTATATATATATATATATATATATATATATATTTATAAATATATATTGATATATATATATATAAATATATATATATATATATATATATATATATATATATATATATATAAGGATATAGATTTTTTTTTTTTTTTTTAATGCATATACATATGTAATGAAAAACATTTTGATAGCGATCTTTCGTGTCCTCCATTTTCTTATTTACACTCATCTGGAAAAGGCAGTAATTTTCTCTCACCTTCCACATTCTCCTCTCTCTTTATCTGTCTTTCTCTGGTTCTCTCTCCCTCTCTCCTCTCCCCTCCCTCTCTCTCTCTCTCTCTCTCTCTCTCTCCTTCCATCAGTCACTCTTTCCTTCTCTCTCTCTCTCTCTCTCTTTCCTTCTCTCTCTCTCTCTCTCTCCCTCTCTCCCTCTCTCTCTCTCTCTCTCTCTCTCTCTCTCTCTCTCTCTCTCTCTCTCTCTCTCTCTCTCTCTCTCTCTCTCTCCTTTCCATCACTCACTCTTCCTTCCTTCCTTCTCTTTCTCATCCCCCACCCCTCTCTCTCTCTCTCTCTCTCTGTTTCACTTTCTCCCTCTCCTTCTCTCTCCCTCCCATCCTCCCACTTCCCCCCTCTCTCTCTCTCCCTCTTTCCCTTTCTCTCTCTCGTTACATTTCACCGAAGGAAACTATGGTATTTTCCTCTCCTCCTTCTTGATTTTTTTTATTTTGTTTATCAAAAAAAGTTATTAAATTAAAGATTTTGGTTGATTGAGGTACTACCGGTTAAAATAAAGTCATGTCTTTTGGGTGATTTCTTTAGTAAACAGATCGTGTGGTGGAGACAGTGGTGCGTGAAGAGACGTAAATATGCACAGACGTACACGTGCAAACTTACATCAAGCATACATACAAACACACACACACACACACACACACACACACACACACACACACACACACACACATATATATATATATATAAATATATATATATATATATATATATATATATATATATATGCATATATATTTATATTTCTCTTATTCCAGTTTCCCCTTTTTAAACTTCATTTTGATCATATTGAAATTAATTTCCCTTCTTCCCTTTTCAAGATATTCCCAGGCATATCCAACAATAAGGCCGAGAATCACAGTAATAAAGATGACACCAGCAGAGTACGGCAGAAGAGGCAACATTCTGCAACATTTAAAGCCTTGTGCAACATATCCGAATGGGGGCGCGGTGGCCTAGTGGTTAGAGCATCGGACTCAGAGACTTTCTCTGAAATATGAGTTCGAAGGTCTGATCCTGTTGGGCTTGTTGCTCTCAGCAAGGAACTTCACCTCAATTGCCTGCAACATTGTCTACGTGACAGTTTGCTGAGGAAAAAAAAATAAAAAAAAATGCAACAATTGCAACTATAATTTCTCAGAAACTACACGAAGACGACTGTACGATATACAACACATTTCGTACAAGGAATTACACATGAATTGTCGTCACCCCCAAAGTATTTTTAACAAAGAAAATGCCAAAAAAAATCGCGACACAACAG
>NC_091580.1:26224654-26225701 GCF_042767895.1 Penaeus vannamei | reverse complement strand
ATTCTTCCTCTTCTTCAGCTTCATCAGGGCCATTACTCCAACATCAATAATGAAGGCCATTGCTACAACGTCTCGTCCTCTCTCTCCTTCTCCCTTTTTTCTCTTTTCTTCTATACTTCTCTTCTTCTCTTCTTCTCTTTCTCTCCTTGATTCTTCCTCTTCTTCAGCTTCATCAGGGCCATTACTCCAACATCAATAATGAAGGCCATTGCTACAACGTCTAGCCCTCTCCCTCTCCCTTCTCTCTTATTTTCTATACTTCTTCTCTTCTTCTCTTCTTCTCTTTCTCTCCTTGATTCTTCCTCTTCTTCAGCTTCATCAGGGCCATTACTCCAACATCAATAATGAAGGCCATTGCTACAACGTCTCGTCCTCTCCCTCTCCCTCTCCCCTTTTCCTCTCCCTTCTCTCTTATTCTCTTATTCACTTCTTCTCTTTCTCTCCTTGATTCTTCCTCTTCTTTCGTTTCGTCTCGCATCCTCTTCCTTCGCTTCTGTCAGTTTCTTTTCTTTCTTTTTTTCTTTCCTCTCCCTTTTCTTCCCTCCTCTCTCCTTTCTCCTTCTTTTTCTTCTATTCTCTCTTTCTTCTCTTTTCTCTTCCCACCTCTCCCCTTCACTCCTTTCCTCTCCTCTCCTCTCCCATCCTCCCCCCTCCCTTCCCTTCTCTCTTCCTTCTCTCCTTTATTCTCCTCTCCATTCCCTTCTCTCCTTTCTTCTCCCCTCCCTTCATTTCTCTCTTCCATTTGCTTTCTGATCCCCCCTCCTCAAACCCTTTTCCTCCTGTCATCTCTTTCTCTCGCTTTCGTTTTCCTTCATTGTGTGTGTGTGTGTGTGTGTGTGTGTGTGTGTGTGTGTGTGTGTGTGTGCGTGCGTGTGTGTGTCTGTGTGTATATGTGTGTGTATGTGTGTGTCTGTGTGTGTGTGTGTGTTTGTGTCTATGTGTGCGTGTGTGTGTGTGTGTGTGTGTGTGTGTGTGTGTGTGTGTGTGTGTGTGTGTGTGCGTGTGTGTGTGCGTGTGTGTGTGTGTGTGTGTGTGTGTGCGCGTGTG
>NC_091580.1:26207154-26219654 GCF_042767895.1 Penaeus vannamei | reverse complement strand
TTAAGCTATTCTAAGGCATTCTGTCGATTTTCCGCTAGATCTATAGGCCTAGAGATTTAAAGTTGTGATCTGGCGGGGAAAGTTTTGAAAACAGGTCTATATTTAGCGATTTTATTAAATCTTTCTCTGAAACGAAAAAATGAGGCGCCTTTTTACGCTCATATTTAGCGGTTTTTAAAAGACCACTCTAACGATTTTCTTGGGTTTGTAGCTGATAAACTAATGGTACTATAGGCCATTCTAAGACATTCTAGCGATTTTCCGCTAAATATATAGGCCTTATCTAACGGGGAATTTTTGGAAAGTTCGTTCTATATTTAGCGATTTTATTAAATCCTTATTTTTACGCGGGAAAATGAAGCGCCTTTTTACGCTCATATCTCGCGGGTTTTTTTAAAAGACCACTCTAACGGTTTTACGGGAACTATCAATAGCAACATTGATATTTCCTCGTGACTAAAGAGTGAATCATGAGTTGGAGAGATGATGGATTGCTGGTGGATTGACGTATTAATGGATCGAGGATTAAAGGCGTGAATGGGGGGGGGAGGTTGAAATAGTTTTGGGTGTGAGTCATTTAAAAAGCGGGAGAGGGGAGGGGGAGGGGGAGGGGGGAATGGTAGAGAAGGGTAGATGGGTTTTTGGAGGAATTATGGGAAATGTGCGGACGAAATGGGGGAGGAGAGTCGTAGCAAAATCAAGTAAAAAAAGGTATTTTAGGTTTTCTCTCTCTCTCTCTCTCTCGCTCTCTCTCTCTCTCTCTCTCTCTATCTATCTATCTCGCTCTCTCTCTCTCTCTCTCTCATTATTTATTTATTCCTATTATTCTGTCTCTCCCCCCCTCTCTCTCTCTCCTCCCTCCCTCCCTCCCTCTCCTCTCTCTCTCTCACTCTCTCTCTCCTCTCTCTCCCTCCCTCCCTCTCTCTCTCACTCTCTCCCTCCCTCCCTCCCTCCCTCTCTCTCTCTCTCTCTCTCATCTCTCTCTCTCTCTCTCTCTATCTATCTATCTCTGCCCCGCTCTCTCTCCTCTTCTCTCTCTCATTATTTATTTATTCCTATTATTCTGTCTCCCCCTCTCTCTCTCACTCTCTCCCTCCCTCCCTCCTCCCTCCCTCTCTCTCTCACTCTCTCCCTCCCCTCCCTCCCTCCCTCCCTCTCTCTCTCACTCTCTCCCTCCCTCCTCCTCTTATCCTCTCTCTCTCTCTCTTTCTCTCTCTCTCTCTCTCTCTCTCTCTCTCTCTCTCTCTCTCTCTCTCTCTCTCTCTCTCTCTCTCTCTCTCTCTCTCTCTCTCTCTCTCTCTCCCTCTCCCCCTCCCTCTCTCTTTCCTTCCCTCCCCTTCCTCCTCCCTTTCTCTCCTTCTCTCCCTCTCCCTCCCTCTCTCTTACATTCCACTTCCTCCTTCTCCTTCTTTCCCTCTCTCTTCCACTTGCTTCTTAAGGAGATGAGCTAAGGATGCTCTCGTCTTGCTTGTATTCTTAAGATGAGCAGGTGAGATCTTAAGAAGGAACATTGAACTTATTTTGTCTTTTTTTTTTTTTTTTGTCTTTTTTGTCTTTCTTGTCAGTTTTTTTTTTTGTCTGTTTTTTGTTTTTCTTTTTGTCTTCTTTTTTTGTTTATCCTTGAACTTATTTTGTCCTTTTTTTTCTTCTTCTTCTTTTCTTCTTTGTTTATTTATTGTTTGGTCATTTATTTGACTTTTTATTTTTTTACTTTTTCTATTTTTTCCTACGCATGTTTATTCTTTTTCATTATCTTGTGTTTTTATTATCTTTTTATTTATATATCTATTCATTTTGTGTGTATTCTGTCATATGTACGTTCACCTGTTTTATATTGTTCTTTTTTTCTTTTTTTTTCATTATCTTTTGTCTTTTGTCATTTCTATAATTCTTTTATTTCTTATTCTTCATTTTTTTTCATTCATTTATCTTTCGAAACAGAGAAATAGAAAATGAAATGTCGAAGGAAAGACAAATCGAAAGCAAGAGAAGAAAAAAAAAATAACACGATTAATAATAAAAGAAAAAGATAATGAATATATTAAAAAAGGAAATCCGAAAAAAAAAAAAATCTTACCACTTTTCTCTTTTATATTTCGGGAATTCCTGGTTTTCCATTTAGTCTCCCTCTGATGGACGTAACAACTACACTTGCTTCCGCCATGTAAATCATTCCTCCTCTCTTTGCTCTGCTTTCCTCCCCTCTCTCTCCCCTCTCTCCCCTCCTCCTCTCTGTCTCCCTACCCTCCTCTCCCCTCGCTCCACTCTTCTCCTCTTCCCTTCCCTCCTCTCCCCTCACTCCCACTCTTCCTCCTCTTTCCTTCCCTCCTCTCCCCCTCTCTCCCCTCACTCCCCTCCTCCTCCTCTCTGTCTCCCTACCCTCCTCTCCCCTCACTTCACTCTTCTCCTCTTCCCTACCCTCCTCCCCCTCTCTCTCCCTCACTCCCCTCCCCTCCTCTCTGTCTCCCTACCTTTCCTCTCCCTCCCTCCTCTCCTCCCTCTCCCCTCACTCCCTCTCTGCCTCCCTTCCCTCCCTCCCCCTCATTCCCTTCCTCCTCTCTGTCTCTCTCCCCTTCCCTCCTTCCCTACCTGCACTCCACTACCCTATTCTCCTCCCTTTCCCTTTCCTCCCTCCTCTCCCTCCTCTCTCCCTCCACTTTCCCCTCCTCTCTCCCTCCTCCCACCTTCTCCTGCATCCCCCCTCCTTCCCTCCCACCTCTCTCTCTACCCTCCCACCCTCTCCCCCCTACCCTACCCATCCCTCCCCCCCTACCCTACCCCCCTCCTACCCTACCCCCTACCCCTACTCCTACCCTCCCCCCTCTCCCCCTACCCCTACCCACACCCTCCCACTCCCCCACCCCTCTCCCCCTACCCTACCCTCCCTCCCCCTCACCCTCCACCGTCTCCCCCTACCTACCATCTCCCCACTACCTCTACCCTCCCCCTACCCTAACCTCCCACCCTCCCTCCCGCCCTTCCACCCTACTCTCCCACCCTCCCCCTACCCTACCCTCCCACCCTCCCCCCTTCCCTCCCTCCTCCACCCCCTCCCCCTCTCGCTCCGTTTGGTCTGTATGCATAAATAATGTGGAAGCTGCTGCCGCCCCGCTGCGCGCTGACCACCGGCTTGTTTCCGTGTTTTGAGGTTTGGGGAGGGGAAGAAGGGAGGGGAAGGGGAGGTTGGGGAGGGGAGGGGTAGAAGGAGGTGGAAGGGGAGGGTGAGGGGAAGGGAGGAGGAGGGGGAAGGGAGAGGGAAGGGAGGGAGGGAAAGTTGAGGGAGGGAGGAGGGAAGGGAAAAGGAGGGAGGGTGGGGGAGGAGAGGGTCGAGGTGGGGGGTCGAAGTGGAGGGGGAAGGAAGGAAAGGAGGAAGGGTGGAAGTTGGAGGGAAGAGAGGGAGGAGAGGGAGGGAGAGGAAGGGGGAAGGGGAAGAGAAGGGGAGGGAGAAGGAGAGAGAGAGAGAAGGAGGAAGAGGAGGAAGAGGCGAAGGGAGTGAGGAAAGGAAAGGAAGTGGGAAGGGAAGGAAAGGGGAGACAGAGGAAAGGGGAGGAAGAGGGAGGAAGAGGAGGAGAGGGAAAGGAGAGGGGAGGAAAAGGGGAAGACAGGGGAGGAGGAAGAGGGGGAGGAGAGGAGAGGGGAGGGAGGAGGGGAGGAAGGAAGGAGAGGATGTGGAGAGGGGAAGAGAGGGGTAGCAAGGAAGATAGAGGGGAGAGGGTAATGGCAGGAAAGGAGAGAAGGGAGGAGTAAGGAGAAGAGGAGAGGGAAGAGAGGTTATGCATATATATATATATATTTAAATATATATATATATATATATATATATATATATATATATATATATATATAAATATATATATATATATATATATATATATATATATATATATATATATATATAAATACATATATATATATATATATATATATATATATATATATATATATATATATATATATATATATATATAAATATATATGTATATATATATATATATTTGTATATACGTATGTATATATATATACATTTATATATATATATATATATATATATATATATATATATATATATATATATATATATATATATATATATATAAACATCCTTACTCTTGCTATTGTTATCGATTTTATCTTTCTTTTTCGCTATTGATACTGTTATCTGTTATTGCATATTTATTTCCTTTTTCTTTTTTGCTTTCTATCTGTCCATCTCCTCATTCGTCTTTCAATTCATCTGTTATCCGGCATCTTTCCGTATTTCTATGCTAATGAGGAAGATGGAGATGAATGAAAGGGAAAAATATAAGGAAGAAAGGAGTAACGGGAAGGGAGGAGGAGGAAGAGGAGGACGTGGAAGAGAAGGTGGAGGGGGAGGAGGAGGAGCAGAAGGAGGAAAAGGTGAAGGAGGAGGAGGAAGAGGAAGAAGAAGAGGAGGAGAAGAGAAGGCGGGGAAAGAGGATAAAGAAAAGACAAACAAAAAACAAAAAAAGAACAGGAAGAGGAGAAATAAAATAAAGGAAGAACACGAAAGGAGAAGAGAAGGAAAAAGAAAGGGAAGAAGATAAAACACCAAAGAAAAAAAAACAGCGAAGGAAAAAGAATACGAAAAAGCAGAAGAGATATGGAAGAAGAAGGAGGAGGAGGAGAAGGAGAAAGAGGAAGAACAGTGACAACAGAGACAAAGAACAAGGGAAAGGAAAGAGGTGGAGTGATTCCCTAAAAGAGGAAGCCACACATCAAGATTCCAAGAATGAAAGAAACATAGATAGATAGATGGATAGATGGATAGATAGATAGATAGATAGGTAGGTGGGTGGGTAGATAGATAGGTAGATGGGTAGATAGATAGATAGATAAGTAGGTAGGTAAGTGGGTAGATAGATAGGTAGGTGGGTAGGTAGATAGATAAGTAGGTGGGTAAATGGGTAGATAGATAGGTAGATGGGTAGGAAGATAGATAGATATATATATATAGAGAGAGACATGTATATATAGAAATAAATAGATAGAATGAGAGCGAGCTAGCTAGGTAGAGAGAAACAGTGACTTTTTGACTTTGACAAGTTTACTGAGACAAAAGATTACATCTCGAAAGGATGAGAGAGAGAGAGAGAAAGAGAGAGAGAGAGAGAGAGAGAGAGAGAGAGAGAGAGAGAGAGAGAGAGAGAGAGAGAGAGAGAGAGAGAGAGAGAGAGAAGAAGAAGAGAGAGAGAGAGAGAGAGAAGAGAGAGAGAAGAAGAAGAGTGAGTGAGAGAGAAGGGAAGAGATCGAGAGAGAGAGAGAGAGAGAGAGAGAGAGAGAGAGAGAGAGAGAGAGAGAGAGAGACAGACAGACAGACAGAGGCGCAGACAGACAGCGGCAGACAGACAGACAGACAGACAGGCAGACAGGCAGACAGACAGACAGACAAAGACAGAGACAGAGAGAAACAGAGACAGAGAGACAGAGAGACAGAGAAACAGAGAGAAACAGAAAAAAAACGGAGATAAAAAAAGAAAAAAAAACATAAGATAAACAAACAATCAGAGAAAGAGACAGAAAGAGAGAGAAAGAGAGAGAAATGAAAGAACACAGCCAGCAAACCTATGTACAATTTACCCTCACCGCTGTGTTTGGTGTTCGAATCCCTTCCGAATGGCTGGGCTTGCCGACGCACCGAGTTAAAGGTTTCGGCGGAGAACAGAGGTTTGGCATCCGCGGTTTCAAAGGGTTGGAGGCGGGCGCGTATTTCCCTGCTCGGGAGATGGGGTGGTGATGAAGAGACGGTGGGTGGGGGGGGGGGGGTGGTGGGGGGGGATTGAGGAGGGAGGGGTGGATGGGGGTGGAGGGGTGGGGTGGGGATTGGAGGGAGGAAGGGGTGGTGATGAAGAGACATGTGGGTGGAGGGGTGGAGGGAGAGGATGGGGAGTGTGGGGAAAAGGGGTTTGGGTGGGATTAAGGGAGTTAATGTGGTTGTGGGTGGAGGAGGGGGTGGAGGGGGTGGATGGGGTGGTGATGAAGAAGAGACGGTGCAGGTGGAGGATGAAGGGGTGAGGGTGGGGAGGTGGGGAGAAAGCGGGTTTGGGGGGGGTTAGGGGGATTAATGTGATTGTGGGTGGAGGGTGGGAGGGAGGGGGAAGGGTGGAGGGGGAGATGGGGTGTGGGGTGATGTTGAAGAGACGGTGGGTGGAAGGGGGATGGGATGGGGGAGAGGGGAAGGGGTGGAGTGGGGAGGAGGAAGAGAAGAAAGGGGGTTTGGGTGGGGTTAGGGGGGTTAATGTGATTGTGGCGGGAGGGGGTGGGGGTTTGGGGAGGGAGGGAAGGAGGAGTGGTTGATGGGTGGTGATAAGAAGACTGTGGGGTGGAGGGGGTGAGCTAGGGGTTGGGGTGGTGTTATGGGGGGGGGTGTAATGTGGCTGTGGGGAGAGGGAGGGGTGGGGATTGGGGAGGAAGGGGGTGGGGTGGGGTTGATGTAGTTGTTGGGGGAGGGAGGGAAGGAGGTGGGGGAGATGGGGAGATGATGAAGAGACGGTGAGTGGAAGGGAGGGAGGGGAAGGGGGGATTGAAAGGGGGTTAAGGGGTGGGAGGGATAATGTGGGTTGTGGGGGGGGAGGGGAAGGGGAGAGGAGAGGGAAGGAGGGAGGAGGAGGATAGAGGGTAAGAGGCGGTGGGTGGAGGGAGGGGGTGGGAGTGGGAGGTGGGGAGGAGGAGAGAAAGTGGTGGGGTGGATGGGGTTTTTAATGTGATTGTGGGGGAGGGAGGGGAGTGGGAGAAGGAGAAGGAGGGATAGGATAGTGGGGGATGGATGGGAGAGAGGGGGTGGATACGTGGGGCGGGAAGTGGGGAGGGGTTGGGATATGGGGAGGGAAAGGAAGGGGGAGGAGGGGGGGTTAAAGTAAGGGGAGGGAAGTAAGTCACATGAGGAAAGGGCGTGTCGGGGAGGGGGGGGATGGGGAGGGGGTGGAGGGAAGGCTAGAGTGTGGTAAGTATTGCAATTTATATTGTGGTTTAGAATTTAGTGGGTTTTACGGTTTAATATTGTGGTTATCACTGTCTTTTTCTTGTCTCTCCCTTTCTCTCTTTCATTTTTTATCTTTCTCTCACCCTATAACATAAAGATCCTCCCACACGTAGACACTATCTTTCTCTCCTTCTCTCCCTTTTTCTTTCGTTCCCTCTATTTCTCTTTATTTTCCTCTCATTGTGTTCTTCTCTCTTTATTTTATAAATTTGGCGAAAGTTTTACCTCGTTTCTCCTTTCCTTTCCCTCATTTATCTATCTTCTTCCTTTCTGTATCTTTCTTTCTCTATCTTCTTCCTTCTTCTTTCTCTCTGTTTCTTGACCTATCATCACTTCTTCTCTTTCCCCTCCCTTCTCCTTCCCCTTCCTAAATTATCCTTCCTATTTGTTCTCTTTCCTTCCCCCCTTCTCTCTTTTCCGTCTCATTCTCCTCTCTTCCCTTCTTCTCTTTCTCTCTTCCCTTGTACTTTCCTTCCTTCTCTTTCTTCCTTACCTTTTTCTTCCTACCCTCCTCCTTTTCCTCCTTCTTCTCCTCCTCCTTTTTATCTTCCTTCTTCTTCTTCTTCTCCTTCTCCTTCTTCTTCTTCTTCTTCTTCTTTTTTCTTCATCATCTTCTTCTTCTTCTTCTTCTCCTCCCTCCTCCTCCTCCTCCTCCCTCCTCCTCCCTCCCTCCTCCCTCCCTCCTTTTCCTCCTTCTTCTCCTCTCCCTTCTCTCCCCTTCTACTTTACATAATGGAAGTCTAACCCCCCATTAGCACCATTTTCCCTCTCTTCCTCTCCCTTTTCTCCCTTCCTCTCACCCTTCCTCCCATCCTCACATGTCCTCTTTCTCTCCTTCTCTCTCTCTCTCTCTCTTCCTGTCCCCATTTTTCTTTCTACCTTTTCTTTTTGTCTTCTTTCCGAAAAAAAAGAAAAAAATTAAAGTCTAACACACTTTGCAACCTACCTTTACTCTCTCTCTCTCTCTCTCTCTCTCTCTCTCTCTCTCTCTCTCTCTCTCTCTCTCTCTCTCTCTCTCTCTCTCTCTCTATCTATATATAGTCTCTCTCTCTCTCTCTCTCTCTCTCTCTCTCTCTCTCTCTCTCTCTCTCTCTCTCTATCTCTATCTCTCTCTCTCTCTCTCTCTCTCTCCCTCTCTTTCTCTCTCTCTCTATGTCTCTCTCTCTTTCTCTCTCTCTCTCTCTCTCTCTCTCTCTCTCTCTCTCTCTCTCTCTCTCTCTCTCTCTCTCTCTCTACTCTCTCTCCTTCTCCTCCTCCTCCTCCCTCCTCCCCTTCTCCTCCTTCTTTCATCTTTCTTTTCTCCATTTTCTATTTTAAAAATCTTCTAATGCTTGTTTAGCATCCCCTTGCCACTCCCCCTCCCCCTACTCCCCTACCTCCTTCCTTCCCTTCCTCTTCCCATCTTCTTTTTCTTTGATTTTTTTCTCCGTTTTTTCTCTCTCTTCAATCTTAACACGTTTCCAGTAATCCCTTCCACCCTACTGCCCCCTACCTCCCTACCTCCCTTCCACCCCACCCCTCCCCTGCTCTTTACTTTCCCACTCCTCCCATACTTCTTACTCCACTATCTACCATGTTCTACCATGTTTATCAACCTTTTATTTCTTTTATACCTTTATCTACCGTTTCACATCCTCCCTTTCCATTTTTTCCCGTTTACAATATCCAAACCCCCTCCCTAGTCTCATATGACACCCTGCCCTCCCCATTAATCCACCGATCCCCACCCCCTACCCGCCAATAAAGTGACACTTCCCCTCACCCCCCCCCAATGCACCGCCACTCCCTCTCTCCATCGACTCCCACTCCATCGTTCACGCTGATGCAGTCTCTCCCCACTTCCCCTACTTACTTCCTCTCCTCCAATTCCTCTCTACCACTCATTACCACCTCTCCCACACCTCCCTTCCTTCCTCTATCCCTTCTCTACCCTCTCCCTTTCCCCTCCCCTCTTTCCCCTTCCCTCTACCCTCCCCCTTCCCCTACTTCCTCTCCTCCAATTCCTCTCTGACCGCTCAGTACCTCGCCGCACCTCCCTTCCCTTCCTCTATCCCTTCTCTACCCTCTCCCTTTCCCCCCTCTCCCTCTTTCCCCTTCCTCTACCCTCACCCTTCCCCCTACCTTCCTCTCCTCCAATTCCTCTCTACCCTCATTACCTCTCCCACCTCCCTTCCTTCCTCCTATCCCTTCTCTACCCTCTCCCTCTTTCCCCCTCCCCTCTCTTTCCCCTTCTCTACTCCTCCCCCTTCCCCCTACCTTCCTCTCCTCCAATTCCTCTCTACCCTCATTACCTCTCCCACCTCCCCTTCCTTCCTCTATCCCTTCTCTACCCTCTCTTCCCTTTCACCCCTCCCCTCTTTCCCCTTCTCTACCCTCCCTCCTCTCCCCTACCGCTTTCCTCTCCTCCAATTCCTCTCTACCCTCATTACCTCCTCCCACCTCCCTTCCTTCCTCTATCCCTTCTCTACCACTCTCCCTTTCCCCCTCCCCTCTTTCCCC
Source organism: Penaeus vannamei (assembly GCF_042767895.1). NCBI lineage: Eukaryota > Metazoa > Arthropoda > Malacostraca > Decapoda > Penaeidae > Penaeus > Penaeus vannamei. Next base: position 26,210,155 of record NC_091580.1, on the reverse strand, counting down.
TTCTCTACCCTCCCCCTTCCCCTACCTTCCTCTCCTCCAATTCCTCCTCTACCCTCATTACCCTCTCCCACCTCCCTTCCTTCCTCTATCCCTTCTCTACCCTCTCCCTTTCCCCCTCCCCTCTTTCCCCCTTCTCTACCCTCCCCCCTTTCCCCTACCTTCCTCTCCTCCAATTCCCACTCTCTACCCCTCATTACCTCTCCCACCTCCCCACTTCCTTCCTCTATCCCTCCTCTACCCCTCTCCCTTTCCCCCTCCCCTCCTTTCCCCTTCTCTCACCTACCCTCCCCCTTCCCCCCTACCTTCCTCTCCTCCAATTCCTCTCTACCCTCATTACCTCTCCCACCTCCCTTCCTTCCCTCTATCCCCTTCTCTACCCTCTCCCTTTTCCCCCTCTTCCCTCTTTCCCCTTCTCTACCCTCCCCCTTCCCCTACCTTCCCTCTCCCCTCTCCAATTCCTCTCTACCCACTCATTACCTGCTCCCACCTCCCTTCCTTCCTCTATCCCTTCTCTACCCTCTCCCTTTCCCCTCCCTCTTTCCCCTTCTCCTACCCCTCCACCTTCCCACTACCTTCCCTCTCCTCCAATTCCCATCTCTACCACTCATTACCTCTCCCAACCTCCCTTCCTTCCACTCTATCCCTTCTCTTATACCCTCTCCCTTTCCCTCCCCTCTTTCCCCCTTCTCTACCCCTCACCTTCCCCTACCTTCCTCTCCTCCAATTCCTCTCTACCCTCATTACCTCTCCCACCTCCCCTTCCTTCCTCTATCCCCTTCTCTACCACGCCTCTCCCTTTCCCCCTCCCCCTCTTTCCCCCTTCTCTACTCCTCCCCCTTCCCCCTACCTTCCTCTCCTCCAATTCCTCTCTACCCTCATTACCTCTCCCACCTCCCTTCCTTCCTCTATCCCAGCTTCTCTACCCTCTCCCTTTCCCCCCTCCCTCTTTTCCCCCTTCTCTACCCTCCCCCTTTCCCCTACCTTCCTCTCCTCCAATTCCTCTCTACTCCCTCATTACCTCTCCCACCTCCCTTCCCCTTCCTCTATCCCTTCTCCCTACCCTCTCCCTTTCCCCCTCCCCTCTTTCCCCTTCTCTATCCTCTCCTCCCCTTCCCTCTACCTTTCCTCTCCTCCAATTCCTCTCTACCCTCATTCACCTCTCCCACCCTCCCTTCCTTCCCCTCTATCCCTTCTCTACCCTACTCCCTTTCCCCCCTCCCCTCTTTCCCCTTCTCTACCCTCCCCCCTTCCCCTACCCTTCCCTCTCCTCCAATTCCCTTCTCTTACTCCTCATTACCTCTCCCCACCTCCCTTTCCTTCCTCTCTATCCCTTCTCTTTACTCCCTCTCCACTTTCCCCTCCTCTTTCCCCTTCTCTACCCTCCCCCTTCCCCTACCTTCCTCTCCTCCAATTCCTCTCTACTCTCATTACCTCTCCCACCTCCCTTCCTTCCTCTATCCCTTCTCTCTACCCTCTCCCTTTCCCCCTCCCCTCTTTCCCCTTCTCTACCCTCCCCCTTCCCCCCTCCCCTTACCCCCTCCTCTCTTCCCTCCTTCCATCCCCTCCCTCTCCTTCCCTCCTTCCCCCCCTTTCCCCTTCTCCTTACCCCCCCTCCTTCCATCCCTCTCCTCTCCCTCTCCTCTCCTATCTCCTTCCCCCTCCATTCCTCCTCCCCCCCCCTCTCTGCCCTCCTTCCATCCTTACCCTCTCCTTCACTCTCTACCCTCCTTACCCTCCACCTCTATCTCCCCTCCTCTCTCCTCTACCCTCCTTCCATCCCCTCCCTCTCCCTCCCTCTCCATTCCTCCTCCCCCCCCCTCTCTGCCCTCCTTCCATCCTTACCCTCTCCTTCACTCTCTACCCTCCTTACCCTCCACCTCTATCCCCCTCCCCCTCCCTCTCCTTACCCTCTCCCTCCCTCTCCCTCCCTCCTTCCCCCCCAGACGCGCCCGTCGCTTGTTCACACTAGTCTCACACTAAACCGCGGGCAAACAGGGGTCTTTGTCTAGTGTGTACAGAGCAAACACGAGGCCAAACAAGTGTTTAAGCTTCGGAAAGGCGTTGCGTGACTTGGGTCAAGCGAAGCTCCGAAACTTAATACGAAGCCTCTCGTCTCGGATGCGTGATCGTTGAAAGCGTTACAGTAGCTTTGCTGTAGTTTTATTTAATTAATTGGTTATTGTTTTGTCGAAAAATGGGGGAGAGGGAGAGGGAGGGGGAGAGTTTTTTTGGGGAAGAAGGGGAGGGAAGGAGAGAGAGAGAGAGGATAGGAATGAAGAAGGATTAGTTTGTTTGTATTTCTTTCTTTTCTTTCTTTTTTTTGCCGTGATTCGGGGTTCGGATTCGTTGTTTCGAAGCGGGTTCATTGGCTCGAACTTTTTTACCCTTTTCGTTTCCATTCTCTCACTATTCGCACTTTTACTCATCCCTTTTATTTAAGGCCTTCCGGATCAGCGTTCTGCCTCCGCGTGGGATGAAACCTGATTGCAGGAGATCTTGCAAGAGGAAGGAGACTCAAGATAGAAATCTATAAAGGAGAAAAGCCCGGATTGGATTCGCGCTTTCCTAAATCAGGACGACCGTGAATCATCGCCCGATCAAGTTGCGCCTCTCCTCCTCCTCCTTCTCCTTCTCCTTCTCCTGTTTCTTTTCTTCCTCCTCCTCCTCCTCCTTCTCTTTCTCCTGTTTCTTTTCTTCCTCCTCCTCCTCCTCCTTCTCCTGTTTCTTTTCTTCCTCCTCCTCCTCCTTCTCCTTCTCCTGTTTCTTTTCTTCCTCCTCCTTCTCCTGTTTTAACTTTTCTTTCCTCCTCCTCCTCCCTCCTTCTCCTGTTTCTTTTCTTCCTCCCTCCTCCTTCTCCTTCTCCCTGTTTCTTTTCTTCCTCCTCCTCCTCCTTCTCCTGTTTCTTTTCTTCTTGCCTCCTCACTCTCCTTCTCCTTCTCCTGTTTCTTTTTCTTCCTCCTTCTCCTCCCTCCTTCTCACTGTTTCTTTTTCTTCCTCCTCC
>NC_091580.1:26191497-26196497 GCF_042767895.1 Penaeus vannamei | reverse complement strand
TGGATGGAAGAATGGATGGATGGTTGTCTGTTTGTATGTGTGGCTAGCAGGCTGTCTGTTTGCCTGTTTGTCTGTTTCTCTGTCTGTCTATCCTATCTCCTTCTGTCTTCTTTTTTTCTGTTTTTTTTCTGTCTCTCCTGATTTCCCATTTTTTCGCTCATTTTTTTTGTTTACCTCCCGTTCTCTCTTCTGTAATTCTCTCTGTGTCTCTCCTTGTCTATTTGTCTGTCTCTTTCATCTCTCCGTCTCTCTCTCTCGCTCTCTATCTCTATCTATCTATCTATATATATATATATATTTATCTTATCCCTTCTCTGCCCTGTCTTCTCTGTCTCTGCCTCTCTCTCTCTCTCTCTCTCTCTCTCTCTCTCTCTCTCTCTCTCTCTCTCTCTCTCTCTCTCTCTCTCTCTCTCCCTCCTCTCCCTCTCTCCCTGTCCGTCCCCCCTCCCTCCCTCCCTCCTTCCCTCCCTCCCTCCCTCCCCTCCCTCTCCTTCTTCCTTCCTCCCTCCCTTCTCCTCTCTCCCTCCTCCTCCCTCTCCTTCTCCCCTTCCTCCCTCCCTCCCTCCTTCCCTCCCTCCTTCCCTCCCTCCTCCTCCTCCTTCTCTTCCTCCTCCTCCTTCCCTCCTCTTCCCACCCTCCCTCCCTTTCTCCCTCCCTTTCCTCCCCTCTCCCTCTCTCTCTCTCTCTTCCTCTCTGATCTCATTCTTATCACACGCCTCATTCAAAAGCGTCTCGGGTGCATCTCGCAAGACATTCTCGTAAATTCTCGTAAATTGTAAGGAAAACACGAGATCCTTGACACTATAAACCAGATTAATTTTTGTGGATTTTTTTTTTTTTTTTTTTTTTTTTTTTTGTTGAAAACTTTCTTTCTCTTTGTTGTTTTTTGTTGTTGCTGTTGTAGATGTTATTATCATTATTATCATTATTATTATTATTATTATTATTATTATTATTATTATTATTATTATCATTATTATTATTATTGTTATTATTATTATTATTATTATTATTATTATTATTATTATTATTATTATTAATATAATTAGCATTAGCATTATTATTATATTATTATTATTATTATTATCATTATTATTATTATCAATAATAATATTATTATCATTACTATTATTATCATTATTGTTATTATCATTATTACTATTATTATTATTATTATTATTATTATCATTATTATTATCATTATTATCATTATCGTTCTTATCGTTATTATCATTATCATTATCATCATTATCGTTATTATCGTTCTTATTATTATCATTATTAACATAATCATTATCACGATTATTATTATTATCATTGTTATTATTATCATCATTACTATTATTGTTGTTCTTATCATTATTGTTGCTATTTTTATCTTTATTATCATCATTGTTGTCGTTGTTGTTTTATCATTATTATTATTATCATAATTATTTTATTCTACTACTATTATAATTAACATTATGATCATTATTATCATCATTATGATTTTTATTATCATTGCCGCTATCATAATTTTTATTATCATTATCACCATTATCATTTTTATTATAATAATTATATTATTATAATTATTATCATTATTATCATTATCATCATTATTGTTTTTATCATTTTATTATCATTATCATTATCATTATGGTTATCATGATTATCATCGTCTTTATCATTATCATTATTACAATTATAACAATTAAGATTTTCATTATTGTTACCAGTATTATTATCATCATTGTTATTATTATCATTATTATTATCATTATTATCATTATTATTATTATTATTATTATTATTATTATTATTATTATTATTATTATTATCATTATCATCATCATTATCATTATCATTATCATTACTATTATCATTAATATTACTATCATTATTATCATTATTATAATAATCATTCTCATTATTCTTATCATTCATCTTCTTCTCATTATTATCATAATTGTCATCATCAGTATTGATATTATTGCATTATTGTTATTACTTAATGTTATTACTGTTATTATCCTCATTAACATTATTATCACTATCCTTCTTATTTCTTGATTACTATCATCATTATTAGCATTATTCACATCATTCTCACGACACTAGCTTCATCTCTACTAGCATCATCACACCAGCTTCTTCATACTCTTGACACCAGTCTCACACACCAGTTTCATCACACTAACATCACCGTACCTACCTCATCACACCAGTTTCATCACACTAACATAATCGTAATTGCCTCATCACACCAGTTTCATCACACTAACATCACCGTAGCTGCCTCATCACACCAGCTTTACCACACTCTCCTCCTAAAATCAGATTCATCACACTAGCCTCATCACATTTACTTCATCATACTGCACCATACCTCACCACAACATACCAGTCTCATCACACCATCACAACAGCTAGAATTACACCATCTTCATCACACCAGTTTCATCACACCAATCGCAATTTTCCCCATAGAAAATGGAAAAGAGAAAGAAAAAAAAAGAAAAAAAAGACAAAGGAAAAAAGCCCTGTTTTCCGACACGTAACCACAACTTCGCAAACAAGCGAGTTAACACAGCCACAAACAACCATTTTTGTCACTGGTATAAATTCTCTTTAGAGGTGGTAAAAAAGTGATATTTGTGTGCGTGACAAATGTATACAAATACATATACATGTATATACACATATATTATGTATTATCATTACTATCATTATTATTGTTATTTTGTTGTTGTTATTATTATTATCATCATTATCACTAATATTGTTTTCATCATCATCATTATTGTTATTATCATTATCATGATTATCATAATTACCAATAGCATAATCTTAATCTTAATTACTATTATTATTAGTAGTAGTTGCATTCTCATTTTTATTATGATCATTCTCAATATCGCTATTACTATTACTGCTAATACTACTATTACTACTACTACTATTGTTTATATTTCGACTACTACTATTATTACTACTACTGTCAACGCTACTACTACTGCTACTACTACTACTACTGTTAACGCTACTACTACTGCTACTACTACTACTACTGTTAACGCTACTACTACTGCTACTACTACTACTACTGTTAACGCTACTACTACTACTACTACTACTACTACTGTTAACGCTATTACTACTACTACTACTACTACTACTACTGTTAACGATACTACTACTACTACTACTACTACTACTGTTAACGCTACTACTGCTACTACTACTACTACTACTACTACTACTACTACTGTTAACGCTACTACTGCTACTACTACTACTACTACTACTACTACTACTACTACTACTACTGTTAACGCTACTACTACTACTACTACTGCTACTACTGCTGCTGTGTTGCTGTTGCTGCTACTATTACTACTACTACTACAGCTGCTGCTATTACTACTACTACTATTACTATTACTGCTACCACTACTCCTGCTATTACTACTACTATTATAACTGCTACTACTACTATTACTGCTACCTCTTCTCTCCCCTTCCCTCTCCCCTTTCTCCTCCTTTCTCCACGCGTCTCTCATTTCCCCTTCTCCGCCTTCTTTCCCCTGACCGCAACCCCTTCCTGACCCCCTCCCTCCCTACCCCTCTTGTCCATCTCCCTCTCCCCTTCTTTCTCTACGTGGCCTTCTTTTGTTGTTTCTTCCTCTCTTTTCCTTCCTCCCTCTGTTCCTTTCTCCTCCTCCTTCTCTCTTCTCTCTTCTTTCCTCTCCTCCAATCCTTATTCTCTCCTCCCTCCCCCTTATCCTCTTACCTCCTCCATCCCCCTCCACACATTGTTTATCTTTATCTGTTCTTCCCCTCTTTCTTTCCGTTTTCTCTCCTCTTCCCTCTTCTCCCTTCCCATTCTCTTCCTTCTCTCCTTTTCCTCTGTTTTCTCTTCTATTCCTCCCCATTCTTCTTCCTTCCTCTTCCTATTCCCCCCTCCCTTTTCACTCTCCTTTCTCCTTCTACTTTGCCCTCTCCTCTTCTTCCCATTCGTCCCCCTCCCCCTTCTTCTTCTCTCCTCCCTGTTCCTCTATTCTCTCCTTTCTCTCTATCTTCTCTTCTTCCTCCCATTCCCGTTCTTCTCCTTTCTTTCCCCTGTTCATCTTCCCTCTCCTCTTACCTCTTTGCCCTTTCCTCTTTCTCTTTTCCCTTCTATCCCCTCTCTCTATTTCCTCTCTCTCTCTCTCTCTCCCCTCCTTCCCTCCTTCATCCTCTTTCCCCTTATCCTTCCTTCTCTCCCCTTCCTTCCCCTTCCTCCCCCTTCCCTCTCCCTCCTTCCTTTCCCCCCTCCCCTTCCCTCTCCCTCCTTCACCTTTTGCCATTCCTCCTTCTCTCCTTCTCTCCCTCCTCTCTCCCTTCCTTCCCCTTCCTCCGTGCTCCCTCCCCCCCTCACCTTCCCTTTCCCCTCTCTTCTCTCCTCCCTTCCCTCTCTCCTTCCCCTCTCCCTTTCCCTCTCCCTCCTCTCCTACCGCTCCTCCCTCCCTCATACCGCCCCTCCTCCTCTCTACTCCCCTCCCTCACTGCGCGCGCCCACAGCGTGGCGTGGGCGGCATCAGGTGGGCGGAAACCGAGACTCGTAAATTATCACTTCATGGCTTTAGGGAGATAATCCTCTCTTTTCTCATCTATCTTTTCTTTTTTCTCTCTCTTTTCTCTATGCTTCTCTCTCTCTATTTCCTTTTTTCTCGCTCACTTTGTTTCTCTCTTCTCTTTTCTCTTCTCTCTCTCTCTTTCTATGTCGCTCTGTTTTTATTTCTATCTCTCTCTCTCTCTTCTCTCTCTCTCTCTCTCTCTCTCTCTCTCTCTCTCTCTCTCTCTTTCTCTCTCTTCCTCTCTCTGTCTGTCCCCACCCTCTCTGTCTCTCTCTCTCTGACTCTCTCCCTCTCTCTTCTCTCTCTCTTCTCTCTCTCTCTCTCTCTCTCTCTCTCTCTCTCTCTCTCTCTCTCTCTCTCTCTCTCTCTCTCTCTTTCTCTCTCTCTTCTTTCTCTCTC
>NC_091580.1:26181497-26186497 GCF_042767895.1 Penaeus vannamei | reverse complement strand
TTTACAAACAAGTGGCTTAAGAATCCAATACTATAGTGTTCTTTTTTGTTTCTAATGCACGTTGCGCTTTGAAATAAATAAACAAGCGAAAGGCGATGTTGTTGTTGTTTTGTTGTTGTTGTTTTTATATGTTTTTGTATTGTTTTAACACATTTATCTAGATTTTCTTCTGGTGACACGTTTAATGTAGTTTATCGATAACTATGACTTGTGTTTCTTTTTTAAATGAAAATAAAGGAGTAGATAGACAGACTGATTTATAATGAATTATTAGATTTATAAAAATCGTTGTCGTTACAGTGATATAGCACTAAATTTTCACTTTTCTTTTTTCACTCTTCTCTAATTTCTGTTATTTATATTACCTTAATCATCATTATACTTGTCATTTCAATTTCTCTATTTTACAATTTACAAAATAAAGAGAGAGAGAGAGAGAGAGAGAGAGAGATAGAGAGAGAGAGAGAGAGAGAGAGAGAGAGAGAGAGAGAGAGAGAGAGAGAGAGAGAGAAATACATATTCATAACCGAAGACGATATAAGACATTGAGGGATTAAGTCAATATTTAAGTCTGTGTTCCTTATCCTGTCGCAGGGTTAATAGAAGAAGAAGGAGAAGAAGGAGAAGAAAAAGAAGGAGGAGGAGGAAGAGGAGAAGAAGGAGGATGAGGATGAGGAGGGAAGAGGAGGAGGTGGAGGAGGAGGAGGGGGACGACGACGACGACGAGGAGGAGGAGGAAAAGGAGGAGGAGGAGGAGGAGGAGGAAGAATAAAAAAGAAGAAGAAAGAGAAGGAGGAGGAAGAGGAAGAAGAAAAAAGAAGGAGAAGAAAAAGAAGAAGAAAGAGGAGAAGGAGGAAGAGGAAGAGGAAGAGGAGAAAAATAGCGGAAACAGCGATTCGCACTTATGGGAAATGATATTCGCATATATCTCTTTCTCTCTTTTTTATCCATTCTCTTCATCACTCTTTGCCTGTCATTCGTCTCCGTCTCTCTCTCTCTCTCTCTCTCTCTCTCTCTCTCTCTCTCTCTCTCTCTCTCTCTCTCTCTCTCTCTCTCTCTCTCTCTCTCTCTCTCTCTTAATCTATCTATCTCTTTCTCTATCTGTCCCTCTCTCTCTCTGTCTCTCTCTCTGTCTCTGTCTCTCTCTCTCTCTCTCTCTCTCTCTCTCTCTCTCTCTCTCTCTCTCTCTCGTCCTTTCTTTCCTCGTTTGTTTTCTTGTCTAAGATGTTTTCCAGTGTCGGGGTTCTCCCATAAATCCGTTTGCTCTCTCTCATTCTCACTCTGTCTCTGCCCCTCCCTCTTTCCCTCCCTCTCTCCCCCTCTCCTCCCTCTTCCTACCAACCTCCCTCTCCCTCCTTCCCTCTCTCCCTCACCTTCCCTCTCTCCCTCCCTCCCTCACTCTCCTTCCCCCTCTCCCTCACCCTCCCTTCCTCTGTCCCTCACCCTGTTATCATTATTGTTTTTGAAAGATGGTGATGATAATGATGATAGCAATAATGACAATAATAGTAGTATTATCGATGATAACAATAACAATAATAGATAGATAAGCTCTCCGATCGGGACTCGAACCCTCGTCATTGCATTCAGACAATTGCCCACTGAAAGTTTTTGGGTCGTGTAGCTCAGTTGATAGAGCATCTGTTTCGCAGTTGCCTGCCTGCAATGACGAGGGTTCGAGTCCTGGTCGGAGAGGTTATTTATTTATTATTGTTATTGTTATTATTGTTATTATTATCATTATTATTTTTTGTCGATAATATTACTATGATTATCATGATTGCTATTATGATCATTATCATCACCATCCCTTTTATTTCATTATTATCACTATCATTATTATTATCATTATTATCATTATCATTGTTATTATCATTATTATCACTATCATTATTATTATCAATACTATTATTATCATCATTACAATTTTTATTATTATCATTATCATTACTGTTATCATTATCATTATCATTATCATTACTGTTATTATGATCGTTATTGCTATTATTATTTTCATTATCTTTGTCATCTTTCTCATTTTCCTTATTAGCATTTTCACCATAATTGTCATTGTTATTATTATCATTGATGTTATTATTGTTATTATTATTATTATTATTGGTATAACCTTTTCATTAACATCACTACTATCATTATTATTACAGTCATTACTATTATCATTATCCTTAGTATTATGATTATTATCATTATTAAATCATTATCATTATCATCAATATTATTACTATCATTGTTATTGTTATCACTATGATTATTATCATTATCATTATCATCATTAACATTATCATGATATTATCATTATCATTATTATTATTGTTATCATTATCTGTAGCAGTAGTAGGACCATTATCATGATGAATGTTATTGTTATTATTATCGTCATTACTATCATCACCATCATCATTATTATATCTATTATTGCTATTACTATTTCTATCATCACCGTTGTTATTATTATCATTATTATGATTTATCATTACCATTATTACCCTTGAAATTATCACTATCATCTTGATTATCATAATTTTTATCTTTATAATCTTATTATCATTATTGATGTTATTGCTGTTAATGTTATTATTATTATGATTATTGTTATCATTATTATCAGTATTATCATCATCAATATTGTTATTGTTTCATCATTATTATTATCATCATTGTTATTATCATTAGCATTATTACTATCATTATTATCATTATCATTATTATTATTGTTACTATCATTAACATTGTTATTGCTATCAAGATTTTTTTACTACAGTTGTTATAATCTTTATCATTGCTGATGTTATTGTCATTTTTATTACCATCTTCATTGCCATTACTCGTATCATTATTACCATTATCATTATTAGCATTAGCCTTGTTATTATCATTATCATTATAATCATCATTGTTATTACTATTTCTATCATTATTATCATTGTTATCCTTATGAAATTATTTACCAACCAAAAATCTGCAAAAGCGAGAGAAATAAATATATACATAGAAAAATACTGTAAGAAATCGATTCAAGAACATCCATGAAATATGAAAATTTCGAATCATTCAACGTCTGCCTACAACATCAACCTATGCAAGAAATCCACCCGGAAAATTTAAATGTTCCCGCCAATTTCTTAAAATAACCGCCACCCATTCATTGATTTTTAAACCTCTTATCCGACATCCATATATAAACCCTCACCCCCCCCTCTATATATACTTAAAAAAAAAGACATAATCCCTTTAATAAGAAAAGTGAGAAAGAGATTTTAGCGAGGGTTCACTGAACGAAATATCACTCGACGTTCATATTTTAACGTCAGCCTCAAGATTCTGTCCGACATCTTTAACAGCAACCTGTATTTCTTAATAGTGTGTTTATACGTCTCCGTGGCTCGCTTCATTTCCTGTTGGGATGAAAAGTTGTCTTAGAGGAGTGTCTTGAAAGGTAAGTTTTTAATAGATTTGTTGATTGAAAAATTAGATTTTTATTTGATTAGTTTTGTAGGTGTTGCTGTGGCGGGATTTATTGCGTGTTGTTTGGATTTGTTTGGTTTATTTTGTTTATGCTTTTTCTTTTCTTCTCCTTTCTTTCTTTCTTTCTCTTTCTGTCTGTCTCTTCTTTCTCTCTGGCTATCGTTCTCTCCCCCCCCCCCCTCTCTCTCTCTCTCTCTCTCTCTCTCTCTCTCTCTCTCTCTCTCTCTCTCTCTCTCTCTCTCTCTCTCTCTCTCTCTCTCTCTCTTGATCTTGTGATTTCTATTTCTATCTCTGGTTCTATTTCTGCCAGTCTATCCTTGTCTCTGTGTCATTGTTTGCGTCTCTCTCTCTCTCTCTCTCTCTCTCTCTCTCTCTCTCTCTCTCTCTCTCTCTCTCTCTCTCTCTCTCTCTCTCTTTCTCCCTCTCTCTCTCTCCCTCCCTCTCTCTCTCTCTCTCTCTCTCTCTCTCTCTCTCTCTCTCTCTCTCTCTCTCTCTCTCTCTCTCTCTCTCTCTCTCTCTCTCTCTCTCTCTCTCTCTCTCGCTCTCTCTCTCTCTCCTCCCTCCCTCCCTCCTCTCTCTCTCTCGCTCTCTCTCTCTCTCTCTCTCTCTCTCTCTCTCTCTCTCTCTCTCTCTCTCTCTCTCTCTCTCTCTCTCTCTCTCTCTCTCTCTCTCTCTCTCTCTCTCTCGCTCTCTCTCTCTCGCTCACTCTCTCTCCCTCCCTCTCTCTCTCTCTCTCTCTCTCTCTCTCTCTCTCTCTCTCTCTCTCTCTCTCTCTCTCTCTCTCTCTCTCTCTCTCTCTCTCTCTCTCTCTCTCTCTCTCTCTCTCTCTCTCTCTCTCTCTCTCTCTCTCTCTCTCTCTCTCTCTCTCTCTCTCTCTCTCTCTCTCTCTCTCTCTCTCTCTCTCCCTCTCTCCCTCTCTCTCTCTCTCTCTCTTTCTCGCTCACTCTCTCTCTCCCTCCCTCTCTCTCTCTCTCTCTCTCTCTCTCTCTCTCTCTCTCTCTCTCTCTCTCTCTCTCTCTCTCTCTCTCTCTCTCTCTCTCTCTCTCTCTCTCTCTCTCTCGTTCTCCTCTCCCTCCCTCTCTCTCTCTTTCTCTCTCTCTCTCTCTCTCTCTCTCTCTCTCTCTCTCTCTCTCTCCCTCTCTCCTTCTCTCTCTTTCTCTCGCTCTCTCTCCTATCTACTCTCTCTTCACTCTCTCTCTCCCTCTCTCTCTCTCTCTCTCTCTCTCTCTCTCTTCTCTCTCTCTCTCTCTCTCTCTCTCTCCTCTCTCTCTCTCTCTCTCTCTCTCTCTCTCTCTCTCTCTCTCTCTCTCTCTCTCTCTCTCTTTCTTATGTGTGAAGATTTTGTAAGATTTTTTTTTTCTCTTTGTAGGTATTTCCGTTTTCTGTATCCGTGCCTCTTCGTTAACACTTCATCTGTCTTTTATTCTATTTTCGTTACTTCCTTTTACCTTAGTTTTAGTTTTGGAATTACTAGGATAGAAATGGCGTTAAGTCGTCTTATTTTCATCATCAAC
>NC_091580.1:26122616-26125116 GCF_042767895.1 Penaeus vannamei | reverse complement strand
TACACAAATACATAAATACATGCACACGCCACACAAACGCACACACACGCACGCACACACGAACACAAAAAACTAGTACTAGCATGTACATTGACACACACACACACACACACACACACACACACACACCGCAAATTCCTACATGCTAGCCGCACTCACACACACACAAACACACTCACACACGGGCATGGACATACAAGCGTGTACAACTGTGCGCACATACATGAACACAAATGAATAGAAATACACACAAACGCACACACAGACATACACAAATACATAAATATATGCACACGCAACACAAACGCACACACACACGAACACAAAAAACTAGTACTAGCATGTACATTGACACACACACACACACACACACACACACACACACACACACACACAAACAGACGAACAAAAACACATAAAGGCAAGAAAATGCTAACCAACACCAACACACTCACCGAATAGAACATTGTCGGCGTAAGAGAATGAAAACCAACACTAACAATAAGGCAGAGAATCACAATAACCAGCAAGGTACGGCAGCGAAGGCAACATTCTGCAACATTTAAAGACTTGTGCAACATATCCGAATGGGGGCGCGGTGGCCTAGTGGTTAGAGCATCGGACTCAGAGACTTGCTCTGAAATATGAGTTCGAAGGTTCGATCCCCGGCCGGCGCGTTGTTTCCTTGGGCAAGGAACTTCACCTCAATTGCCTGCAACAATTCCAATTATAATTTCTCAGAAACTACACGAAGACGACTGTACGATATATAACACCTTCGTACTAAGAATTACTCATGAATTGTCGTCACCCCCAAAATATTTTTAGCAATAAAAATGCCAAAATAATATCGACACGAAAGAAAAAACAATCAAAAATTTTACCGCATACATATGAAAACGACATATATATATATATATATATATATATATATATATATATATATATATATATATATATATATATATATAAAATGAAATACACGAAAGCGCTTTAATAATGATAATCATAAAACAAAATGCGAGTGAAATAGAGCCAAGATATAACGACATACGAGGACATAATGGAAAAAATATGAAAGTGAAAACGAAAGCATAAAAAAGTGAAATAAAAAGGAATTGCAATGGCAAACAGCAATGTCACCTCCAAGAGAGAAGAAAATGACGTTCGCAAAAAATGAAAAATTTAAAATAAAGGAATAAAAAAAAGAAAACTGAATGTATATGAATATAACATTTTATTCCTTTTCAGATTAGAACGGAGTTGACGAATGTAATCGGCAAACAGATTTAGTTGCAATAAAATGAAGAGACATGAATGTAGTTAGTTCAGCTACAAACACAGTATATGCTATCTATACTGTTATATATATATATATATATATATATATATATATATATATGTATGTGTATATATATATATATATATATATATATATATATATATATATATATATATATATATATATATATGTATGTGTATATAAATATATATATATATATATATATATATATATATATATATATATATATATATATATATATATATATATATATATATATATATATATATATATGTGTGTGTGTGTGTGTGTGTGTGTGTGTGTGTGTGTGTGTGTGTGTGTGTGTATGTATATATATATATATATATATATATATATATATATATATATATGTATGTGTATATATATATATATATATATATATATATATATATATATATATATATATATATATCCATTTCAGTCAACCAAGCAATCTATCTCTCTATATACACTAAGAAAAAAAAAACAGTGGATAGAATTTCTTTAACTTTTATCTTTCTTTCGTATCGACCATTTTTCTTTTTTCCTTTTTAGGTAAACGTCTGATGAGATCATCTGCGTAAAAAGAAATGAATAAAAAAAAAAATAATAATAATAATAATAACATAAAAAGACATTTATCACACGATTAGATGAATTTTTATTTTTTTATTTTCCGTCGGAGTCAAAACAAGCAGATAACAACAACAAGATTAATAATAACGTAATACGAGTAATAACGCAACTGCTTCTACAACTACAAAAAAAACAACAAAATAAAAACGACAATTAAGACCACCTTTAATCATGACGATAATGACAATTATAATAATAATGATGATTAAATTGTTTATAAGGATAAGATTCATGATGAAGATGATGATAGTAATATTGATGATGGTAATAACTAATGATAATAATAGTAAAAGTAACAATCACAGTATTATCAATAATCATAATGATGATAATGATAATAATGATAGCAATAATATTAATAGTAATAATAATAATAATATACATAATGATATACAAAATGATAATGAGCATAACATTATGCTAATCATAATGATAATAATGATAACCATAATGATGGTGATGAAAATGATGATGATGACGATGATGATAACAACAGTAATAATGATGATGATGATGGTAATACTACTAATAACAACAATAATTATAATAATAAAAATGACA
>NC_091580.1:26117616-26120116 GCF_042767895.1 Penaeus vannamei | reverse complement strand
TTTCATATACATACATACATTTATATGTATATGCATATAATAGAAATAAATCATACGGATGATAATAATGATGATGTTGATGATAGTACTAATGATGATAATGATAACAATGATAATAATAATTATAGCAAAAATAGCAATCATAGTAATAACAATAATCATAATCATGATAATGATGATGATAATAATAATAGTAATGATAATAATGAGAATAACAATAGCAATGATAATAATAATAGTAATAATGATGATAGTAATAATAGTAATAATAATGATAGTAATAATAGTAATGATAATGATAATAACAAATTGCTAATAATGGTAATGATAATAATAATAATCATAATGATGATGATAGCAACAGCAATAGTTATGATGAGAATGATAACAACAACAACAACAACAATAATAATGATAAAAATAATGAAAAAAACAATAATGATGATAATGATGATAACTATGGTGATATTAATAAAAATAATGATGATAATGATAATGATAATATGATCATAGATAATGATGATAATAATGATAAGAATAAAGATAATGATAACGATAATAGAGATAAAAATAATATTAATGATAACAACAACAATAATGATAAAAACAGTAATAATAATAATAATAATAATAATAATAATAATAATAATAATAATAATAATAATAATAATAATAATAATAATAATAATAATAATAATAATAATAATAATAAAAGTGATAATAATAATAATAACAATGATAACGATATTGATAAAGATAATGATAGTAATAATAATGATAATGATGATAATAACAATAATTGCATTAATAATATGATAATAATACTAGTAAAAACAATAACAATAACAAGGATTACAGCAATGACGATCATGAAAATGGTAATAATAATAATACTAATAATAACAATTTATAGCAGTAATAATAATGGTGACAAGAACAATTATTGTAATAGTATAATAATGATATAATCATAATATAGATGATAATAATAATCGTAATAATAATGATAATGACAACATAACAATGATAAAGAAGAGAATCCCAATAATAAAAATAAAAGTACGGCAGCCGAGGCAACATTCTGCAACATTTAAAGACTTGTGCAACATATCCGAATGGGGGCGCGGTGGCCTAGTGGTTAGAGCATCGGACTCAGAGACTTGCTCTGAAATATGAGTTCGAAGGTTCGATCCCCGGCCGGCGCGTTGTTTCCTTGGGCAAGGAACTTCACCTCAATTGCCTGCAACAATTCCAATTATAATTTCTTAGAAACTACACGAAGACGACTGTACGTACAAACAATTATAAATTACAATTACTCATAAATTACAATTACTCATTAGTGTATAAACACGTACAAAAAATTACTCATGAATTGTCGTCACCCCCAAAATATTTTTAACAATAAAAATGCCAAAAAGATATCGACACGAAAGAAAAAACAATCAAAAATTTTACCGCATACATATGAAAACGACATATAAAAAAAAAAAAAAAATGAAATGATACACGAAAGCGCTTTAATAATGATAATCATAAAACAAAATGCGAGTGAAATAGAGCCAAGATATAACGACATACGAGGACATAATGGAAAAAATATGAAAGTGAAAACGAAAGCATAAAAAAGTGAAATAAAAAGGAATTGCAATGGCAAACAGCAATGTCACCTCCAAGAGAGAAGAAAATGATGTTCGCAAAAAATGAAAAATTTAAAATAAAGAAATAAAAAAAAGAAAACTGAATGTATATGAATATAACATTTTATTCCTTTTCAGATTAGAACGGAGTTGACGAATGTAATCGGCAAACAGATTTAGTTGCAATAAAATGAAGAGACATGAATGTAGTTAGTTCAGCTACACACACAGTATATGCTATCTATACTGTTATATATATATATATATATATATATATATATATATATATATATATATATATATATATATATATATGTATATGTATGTATATGTATATATATATATATATATATATATATGTATGTATATATATATATATATATATATATATATATATATATATATATATATATATGTGTGTGTGTGTGTGTGTGTGTGTGTGTGTGTGTGTGTGTGTGTGTGTGTGTATATATATATATATATATATATATATATATATATATATATATATATATATATATATATATATATATATCCACTTCAGTCAACCAAGCAATCTATCTCTCTATACACACTAAGAAAAAACAGTGGATAGAATTTCTTTAACTTTTATCTTTCTTTCGTATCGACCATTTTTCTTTTTTCCTTTTTAGGTAAACGTCTGATGAGATCATCTGCGTAAAAAGAAATGAATAAAAAAAAAAATAATAATAATAACATAAAAAGACATTTATCACACGATTAGATGAATTTTTATTTTTTTATTTTCCGTCGGAGTCAAAACAAGCAGATAACAACAACAAGATTAATAATAACGTAATACGAGTAATAACGCAACTGCTTCTACAACAACTACAAAA
>NC_091580.1:26102616-26105116 GCF_042767895.1 Penaeus vannamei | reverse complement strand
GTCTTGCAATTGCCTGCCGGCAGCGGCGAGGGTTCGAATCCCGATCGGAGAGGATTTTTTTTTTTTTTTATCATATCGGTGCGATAGTGCATTATTGCATCTTTCATATACATACATACATTTATATGTATATGCATATACATACATATACATATATATGCATGTATGTATGTGTATATACATATTTCTATGTATATATATATATATATATATATATATATATATATATATATATATATATATATATATATATATATATATATATATATATATATATATATATATATATATGTGTGTGTGTGTGTGTGTGTGTGTGTGTGTGTGTGTGTGTGTGTGTGTGTGTGTGTGTGTGTGTGTGTGTGTGTGTGTGTGTGTGTGTGTGTGTGTGTGTGTGTGTGTGCATTTATGTTTCATTCTGAATTGCTTCCTATAGAGAGATAAATATCCAGACCTGCTTGTTTATGAATAATAAAGGTACAATAATAATTAAAAAAAGATACAGTATAGAAGTTCTTTATCTTTTATCATTCTTTCAGATCAACTATTTTTTTCTTTTTTTGTAGATGGTGGTAATGAAATTACCTGCGTGAAAAAAAACATTTGATCACATGAATAAATCTCGAAAAGTTTTAAAGATCATAATTTTAAATAGATCTCAAAAAGTAAAATAATGATAATGATAATAATAAATAAATAAATAAAATAATGATGATGATTATATCATCATACAGATAATAATAATGATGACGAGGATGATGATAGTACTAATGATTATATTATCATACGGATGATAATAATGATGACGATGTTGATGATAGTACTAATGATGCTAATGATAACAATGATAATAATAATTATATCAAAAATAGCAATCATAGTAATAACAATAATCATAATCATAATAATGATGATGATAATAATAATAGTAATGATGATAATAATAATAACAATAGCAATGATAATGATAATAGAAATAATGATGATAGTAATAATAGTAATAATAATGATAGTAATAACAGTAATAATGATAATAACAAATTGCTAATAATGGTAATGATAATGATAATAATCATAATGAT
This sequence comes from Penaeus vannamei, assembly GCF_042767895.1. Classification (NCBI taxonomy): domain Eukaryota; kingdom Metazoa; phylum Arthropoda; class Malacostraca; order Decapoda; family Penaeidae; genus Penaeus; species Penaeus vannamei. The sequence goes on along the minus strand of NC_091580.1, from coordinate 26,104,037 downwards.
GATGATAGCAACAGCAATAGTTATGATGAGAATGATAACAACAACAACAACAACAACAATAATAATGATAAAAATAATGAAAAGAACAATAATGATGATAATGATGATAACTATGGTGATATTAATGAAAATAATGATTACAATAATGATAATGATAATGATCATATGATCGTATATAATGATGATAATAATGATAAGAATGATGATTATGATAATAATAATAGAGATAAAAATAATATTAATGATAACAATAACAATAATCATAAAAAATAATAATGATAATAATAATGATAATAATAATAATAATAATAATAATAATAATAATAATAATAATAATAATAATAATAATAATAATAATGATAATAATAATAATGATAATGATAGTAATAATGATAATAATAATAACAATGATAACGATATTGATAAAGATAATGATAGTAATAATAATAATAATGATGCTAATAATGATAATTACATTAATAATATGATAATAATACTAATAAAAACAATAACAATAATAAGGATTACAGCAATAACGATCATGGAAATTGTAATGATAATAATATTATTAATAATAATTTATAGTAATAATAATAATGGTGACAAGAACAATTATTGTAATAATATAATAATGATAATCATAATATAGATGATCATAATAATCGTAATAATAATGATAATGATAACATAACAATGATAAAGAAGAGAATCCCAATAATAAAAATAAAAGTACGGCAGCCGAGGCAACATTCTGCAACATTTAAAGACTTGTGCAACATATCCGAATGGGGGCGCGGTGGCCTAGTGGTTAGAGCATCGGACTCAGAGACTTGCTCTGAAATATGAGTTCGAAGGTTCGATCCCCGGCCGGCGCGTTGTTTCCTTGGGCAAGGAACTTCACCTCAATTGCCTGCAACAATTGCAACTATAATTTCTCAGAAACTACACGAAGACGACTGTACGATATATAACACCTTCGTACAAAGAATTACTCATGAATTGTCGTCACCCCCAAAATATTTTTAACAATAAAAATGCCAAAAAGATCTCGACACGAAACAAGAAAAAACAATCAAAAATTTTACCGCATATAATATGACAAATCTAAACAACATAGAAAAAAAAGAAAATGAATACACGAAAGCGCTTTAAGAATAATAATCATAAAACAGAAAATGCGAGTGAAATAGAGCCAAGATATAACGACATACGAGGACAAAATGGAAAAAAATATGAAAGTGAAAACGAAAGCATAAAAAAGTGAAATAAAAAGGAATTGCAATGGCAAACAGCAATGTCACCTCCAAGAGAGAAGGAAATGACGTTCGCAAAAAATGAAAAATTTAAAATAAAGGAATAAAAAAAAGAAAACTGAATGTATATGAATATAACATTTTATTCCTTTTCAGAATAGAACGGAG
>NC_091580.1:26091382-26093882 GCF_042767895.1 Penaeus vannamei | reverse complement strand
AATAGTAATGATAATAGTAATAATATTATTTCCCTATGTTGTTTAGATTTGTCATACTGCATACGGTAAAATGTTTTTCTTTTTTTTCGTGTCCAGATGTTTTTGGCATTTTCATTGTTAAAAATATTTGAGGGTGACGACAATTTATGGGTAATTCCTTGTACGGTGTCATATATCGTACAGGCGTCTTCGTGTACGTATGTCGTAATTGCATTTGTAATTATTGCAATTTTTGACATCATGTCACGCCGGGTGGAGAGGCAATTGAGGTGAAGTTCCTTGCCCAAGGAAACAACGCGCCGGCCGGGGATCGAACCTTCGAACTCACATTTCAGAGCAAGTCTCTGAGTCCGATGCTCTAACCACTAGGCCACCGCGCCCCCATTCGGATATGTTGCAGAAGTCTTTAAATGTTGCAGAATGTTGCCTCGGCTGCCGTACTTTTATTCTTATTATTGGGATTCTCTTCCTTATTATTGTTATGATTGTTATTATTATCATCATTGTTATAATCATTATTATTACGATTAATGTAATTATCATTATTAGCATCATTATTATTATTATTACTATCATTATCTTTATCAATATCGTTATTATTGTTGTTATTATTATTATTTTTTTTAATCATTATTGTTGTTGTTATCATTAATATTATTTTTATCTCTATTATCGTTATTATCATTATTCTTATCATTATTATCATCATTATCTATCATCATATTATCATTATCATTATCATCATTATTGCAATCAGTATCTTTATAAATATTACCATAATTATCATCATTATCATCATTATTGTTCTTATCATTGATTTTATTATTATTGTTGTTGTTGTTATCATTCTCATCATAACTATTGCTATTCCTATCATCATCATTATGATTATTATTATTATCATTATCATTATTAGCACTATTATTACTATCATTATTATTACTATTATTACTATCCTCATTATTACTATTATTATTATCATTGCTATTTTTATTATCATTATTATCATTACTATTATTATTATCATCATCATTATCATGATTATGATTATTGTTATTACTATGATTGCTATTTTTGCTATAATTATTATTATCATTGTTATCATTATCATCATTAGTACTATCATCATCATCGTCATCATTATTATTATCCGTATGATGATATAATCATCATTATTATTTTATTTATTTATTTATTATTATTATTATCATTATTTTACTTTTTGAGATCTATTTAAAATCTTTATGATCTTTAAAACTTTTCGAGATTTATTCATGTGATCAAATGTTGTTGTTTTTTCACGCAGATAATTTCATCACCACCATTTACAAAAAAGGGAAAAAAAGAAAAATAGTTGATAGGAAAGAATAATAAAAGATAAAGAACTTCTATATTATATATATTTTTTTTATTATTATTATTGTACCTTTATTATTCATAAACAAGCAGGTATGGATATTTATCTCTCTATAGGAAGCAATTCAGAATGAAACATAAATACACACACACACACACACACACACACACACACACACACACACACACACACACACACACACACACACACACACACACACACACACATATATATATATATATATATATATATATATATATATATATATATATATATATATATATATATATATATACATAAAAATATGTAGATACACATACATACATGCATATATATGTATATGTATATGCATATACATATAAATGTATGTATGTATATGAAAGATGCAATAATGCACTATCGCACCGTTACGAGAAAAAAAAAAAAAAATCCTTTCCGATCGGGATTCGAACCCTCGCCGCTGCCGGCAGGCAATTGCAAGACGCTACGAGCGTCCGTCTTTCAGTTACTTGCCTGCAACGACGAGGGTTCGAATCCCGAACGGAGATGATTTTTATTTATTCATATATATATATATATATATATATATATATATATATATATATATATATATATATATATATATATATATATGTATTTATATACATATATATATACATATATATATATATATATATATATATATATATATATATATATATATATATATATATATATAACAGTATAGATAGCATATACTGTGTGTGTAGCTGAACTAACTACATTCATGTCTCTTCATTTTATTGCAACTAAATCTGTTTGCCGATTACATTCGTCAACTCCGTTCTAATCTGAAAAGGAATAAAATGTTATATTCATATACATTCAGTTTTCTTTTTTTTATTCCTTTATTTTAAATTTTTCATTTTTTGCGAACGTCATTTTCTTCTCTCTTGGAGGTGACATTGCTGTTTGCCATTGCAATTCCTTTTTATTTCACTTTTTTATGCTTTCGTTTTCACTTTCATATTTTTTTCCATTTTGTCCTCGTATGTCGTTATATCTTGGCTCTATTTCACTCGCATTTTCTGTTTTATGATTATTATTCTTAAAGCGCTTTCGTGTATTCATTTTCTCTTTTTCTTTGTTGTTTAGATTTGTCAT
>NC_091580.1:26076382-26078882 GCF_042767895.1 Penaeus vannamei | reverse complement strand
TTTTTCTTTCGGATAAATAACAGGGGAGTTGCGAGTATCCTTTCTCTCTCTCTCTCTCTCTCTCTCTCTCTCTCTCTCTCTCTCACTCTCTCTTTCTCTCTCTCTCTCTCTCTCTCTCTCTCTCTCTCTCTCTCTCCTCTTTCCTTTCTTCTCTTCATCATTCTTCCTGTTTCTCAATTCCTCATCTATCTTTCCTTCTCTTTCTCTCCTTGTGCGTGTATGTGACCTATAAATTCGTTCCTAGATGGATGTGTTTGTGTACATTTAGTGGTGTATGTGTGTCTGTTTTACACCCACGTCCCCCTGTGCGTCTCCACATATATCTGTGTAAGTATATATGTAGGTGCTGTATGCGTGTGTGTACGATTGTGTACGATTCTGCTTAACCCCCCCCCCCTCTCCCCCTCTCCACTCTTTATCTCTCTCTTTTTTCCCTGCACTATCCAATCTCTTTTCTCCTATCTCCACCCCTTTCTATTTTCCTCTTGACTCTCCTCTCTGTGTTCCCCTGCCCCCTGCCCTCTCTCGTTTCCCCTGTCCTCCTCGCTCTTTTCCCTTGTCTCCCATTCCTCCCATTGCCCTTGCCCCCGCCGTCTTTCTCTTTTTCCCTACCTCAACCCCCCTTTTCCTCCCTCTCTGCTTTCCCCTGTCCCCCCACCCCATCTCTTCCCCTAGTCCCTTCCTTCTCCCCTGCCCCCTGCCCCTCTTCCTTTTCCCCTGCCTCCTCCCCTCTCTCTCTTTTCCCCCACCCCCACCCCCTCTCTTCCCCCCCTCTGTTTCCCCTGCTCCCCCCCATCCCACCCCAACCTTTCCCCCAGTCCCTCCCTTTCCCCCTGCTCTCTCTCTCTCTCTTCCCCCGCACCCCACCCCTTCTCTCTTCTCCCTACCCCCAACCCCCCTTTTTCCCCCTCTCTGTTTTCTCCAGTTTCCCCCCACCCCACCCCTTCCCCAGTCCCCTCCCTTTCCCCTGCGACCTCCTAACTCTCTCTTCCCCCCACCACCCCCCACCCCCCACCCCACCTCCACCGCTTCCCCCAGTCCCTCCCTTTCCCCTACCCCCTCCCCCCCTCTCTCTCTTCCCCACCCCACCCCAACCCACCTCCACCCCTTCCCCAAGTCCTCCCTTTCCCCCTGCCCTCCCCCTCTCTTTTCCCCCCCACCTTCCACCCCACCTCCACCCCCTTCCCCAGTCCCTCCCTTCTTCCCTGCCCTCCCCCATCTCTCTCTTCCCCCCACCCACCCCCCACCCCACCTCCACCGCTTCCCCCAGTCCCTCCCTTCTTCCCTGCCCTCCCCTTTCTCTCTTCGCCCACCCCACCCCAACCCATCTCCACCCTTTCCCCCAGTCCCTCCCTTCTCCCCTGCACTCCCCCCTCTCTCTTCCCCCCCACCTTCCACCCCACCTCCACCCCTTCCCCCAGTCCCTCACTTTTCCCCTGCGACCTCCTAACTCTCTCTTCCCCCCCACCCCCCATCCCCCACCCCACCTCCACCGCTTCCCCCAGTCCCTCCCTTCTTCCCTGCCCCCTCCCTCCTCTCTCTTCCCCCCACCCACCCCCCACCCCACCTCCACCGCTTCCCCCTGTCCCTCCCTTCTTCCCTGCCCCCTCCCTCCTCTCTCTTCCCCCCACCCCCCCCACCCCACCTCCACCGCTTCCCCCCTGTCCCTCCCTTCTTCCCTGCCCCCTCCCTCCTCTCTCTTCCCCCACCCCCCCACCCAACCTCCACCCCTTCCCCCAGTCCCTCCCTTTCCCCCTGCCCCCTCCCTCCTCTCTCTTCCCCCCCCCACCCCCACCCTCCTTCTCTCATCCCCCCCCTCCTCTCACCTCCGTCTTGAACTGTGTCACCCAGACACTTAGAAATGCGACAGAGATTCCGATTTCTTCGAAGACATGGACGTAGCAAGAGGTCAAGACTGCAAGGGTCTTCTCTTCTTTTTTTTCTTATTTCTTTTTTCTTCTTCTGTGCTTCTTTTGATTTTCCTCTCTTTCTTTTTTTTCTCTCTTTCTCTTTCTTTCATCTTTCTTTTCTTTTCTTTTTGGCTTTTTCATTTTTTAATTTTTTTGCGTCTTCTTGTTTATTATCTTATAATCTTATAATCTTTTCTTTCTCTTTTCATCTTTATTCGTCCTGTTTCTTAACTTGATCTTCCCTTCTTTCATTCATTTATTTTTTTCTTCCCATTTCGTTATTTGTTTTTTTGTTTTTTTATCTTTATTCATTTATTTATCCATTTGCTTTTTGAATATTTTTCATTTCTTTTCTTTTCTTTTTTCTTATCTTTATTTACTTATTAATTCATTTGCTTTTTTAGATATTTTTCATTTCTTTTCTTTACTTTTTTCTTATCTTTATTTATTTATTTATTCATTTGCTTTTTAAATATTTTTCATTTCTTTTCTCTTATCTTTATTCATTTATTTATTCATTTGCTTCTTAAATATTTTTCATTTCTTTTCTTTTCTTTCATTTCTTTCTTGTTGTCTCCTCTGTGTCTTTC
>NC_091580.1:26058882-26061382 GCF_042767895.1 Penaeus vannamei | reverse complement strand
TAGTGCTAATGAGCTTTGAGTTACATCTTCATTAATTAGAATAGATTTTAAAAATAGATAAATTAAAGTTATATAGATGAATTTTTTCTTTTTTTTTTAGACAGTAACAGATGAGTAAAAATAGAGAAAATAGACAAAGAGCGAAATCATGTGATAAAAAAAGAAATACATGTAAAAAAATATTAATCTTTGAATAGGCACGATAGTTATTTTATTTTTTATTCAATTTCTCATTATTTCCATTCACTGATAACGAACAATCAAAATATGATTGACAAATATTCTGTATAAGTGAATGCAACAGATTAATGATAACAACAATAGCAATAACAATGATGATGATAACAATAGTAATACTAATAATAGTAATAGTAATGATAATGGTGATAATGATAATAAGGATGATGATGATAACAATGATAATAACGATATGGGTAATGATAATAATAATAGCAATGGTGATAAAGATGATAATGATAGTAACAATATTACTGATGATAATAATGATGATGAGCATGATGATAGTAACAATAAGACTGATGATGATAATGATGGTCATTATAATAAAGATAATAGCAATTATGATAATGATAACATCAATAATGTAATGATAATGATGGTAATAACAATAACAATAATAATAGTAATGATACGAGAAATAAAGAAAATCTTTATGCTAGAGAGAGAGAAAGAGAGAGAGAGAGAGAGAGAGAGAGAGAGAGGGAGGGAGGGAGGGAGGGAGGGAGAGATGAGAGAAAGAAAGAAAGAGAGAGAGAGAGAGAGAGAGAGAGAGAGAGAGAGAGAGAGAGAGAGAGAGAGAGAGAGAGAGAGAGAGAGAGAGAGAGAGAGAGGGAGGAGACAGAGACAGAGAGAGAGAGAGAGAGAGAGAGAGAGAGAGAGAGAGAGAGAGAGAGAGAGAGAGGAGAGAGAGCCCTCCATGTAGGGCAGTTAAGAAGCGTACGGGCGCCCATGGAAAGTGTGGCTTAAGCTTGTCATCAGCTGGTACTCCGGAGGTCGACGGCCTCTCTCGGAGGGAAAAGAACCATTATCTGGGAAAGCTTTTTTTTTTTTTTTTTTTTTTTTTCTTAATTTTTTTTTTTGGGGGGGGTCAGGTGGTGGTAGTAGGGGGTGAGGGAGAGTAGGATTGAGGGGAAGGGGGGAGAGTGGGAGGGAAGGGGAAGCAGAGAGGGGTAGGGAGAGAGGAAGGAGAGGAGATATGGGAGGAGGAAAAGAGGGGAGAGAAGGGGAGGAAATAGGAAGAAGAGGGGGAAAGAGAGAGGGAAGTTAGGGGAATGAGGAGTAAAGAAGGGGAGGCAGTACAGAGAGAGAGGGGAGAAGGGGAGTAGTGGGTAGGATGAGGAGGAGGAAGAGGAGGGAAGATGGGAGGAGGTAGGAGGGGGGAGGAGGTAGAGGGAGGAGTGGGATGGGGAGGAGGTAGGAGGGGGAGGATGGGGAGGAGGTAGGAGGGGGAGGAAGGGAAGAGGGGTAGGAGGGGGGAGAAGGGGAGGAGGCAGGGGAAGAGGGGGGAGGATGTGGAAGTTATGCGATGGGATGGGGGTGGGAGGGGGGGGAAGAAATTAGGGGTGTGGTTGGGGAGAGAGAGGGAGGGGAGGAATTAGTGATGATAATTAGAGTTAATAATTAGCAATAGGTAGAGGGGGAGGGGCTTGAAGGGTCATTAGCAGTTACTATATTAATCAAGATCGTTTTGAGGGGAAAGTTATCAGAAATATAATGTAATTCATCAGTTTTATCTTTTCCAACTTTATCATTTTCTTTATTTTCATGGTGAGCAATATTGATATGTTTGCTATTCAACCCTTTGTCTGACACTTTATTTATTTCTCCCACTCTGTCTTTCTCTTTTTTGTCTATCTCCTCCATTCATTCTTCCCCTTACCTTTTTTAGTTATTTCTTTCTGTCTTGCCTTATATATTTCCCTTTCTCTCTTTTGATCTCTATTCATCTCCCTTTTTCACTTTCTCTCTGCCCATATCTCCTTCACTTTCCTCTCTCCTCATTCCTCCCTCTCTACCTCCATCTTCCCCCACCCTCTCCCATCCACTCCATCCACTTCATCCTCTCTTCTCCCCCTCTGCCCTCCACCTCTCCCTTTCTCCCCCCTCTCCCCTCCCTCCCTCCCTTTCTCTCTCTCTCAACCTCTCCCTCTTCCTCTCTCCTTCCCTCTCACTCTCTCTTTCCCTCTCGCTCCCTCTCTCTCTCCCTCTCGATCCAAAGATGTCGAACCGAGGACCCGAGCTTCGAACCCCGCGCTCCGATGCCTCGAAGCCCCTCTGATATAAAATGTCGAGGCCAGACTTAAATATTTGTCTGTGTTTTCGGACGGTTCAAGTTACGGACGCGAGTAAGAAGTCGCTGATGTAAACACGACCAACATTTACGGCCTCAACAACCTAAACACGGCTCCTGCGGCAGGCCATTTCGAGCCGTGCGTCTCCCCTGCGGAAGGGACATTTTCCCGCCAACGGCCCTCGCCCG
>NC_091580.1:26039945-26047445 GCF_042767895.1 Penaeus vannamei | reverse complement strand
AGGGACATGAGAGGAAGAGAAGGAAAATGAAAGGGCTGAGAGAAAAGAAGAAAGGAGGAAACAGAAGGAAGAAGAGAAGAGTAGTAGGAGGATTAAGGCAATAAGGAGGTGGATGAATGACAGGAAGAGAAAGAAAAAGAGGAGGAAGAGGAGGAAAGAGAGAAAACAAGAAGAAGAGAAAAATGGGAGAGAGAAGGAAGATATGGACGAAGAGGGGGATATGCAAGAGGAAACATAAGGGAAAAAAGAAGATAAGAATGAAGGAAGAAGAGGAGAGAATAAGCAAGAAAATGAATGGAAAGCAAGAATTAAGTCTACGAAATGAAGAAGAAAAAACAAAAACAAAGAACCCAGCAAAGAAGAGAAGAGGAAAAAAACACGAAAAAGAGAAAGAAAAAAACAAGAAATAAAGAAAAAGAAAAAGAGAAATCAAGAAGAGAAGATGAATAAAAAAAAATAAATAAAAAAAAAACATGAAAAGAGAAGTCAGGAGGAGGAGGAAAAAGAAGCACGTCGTTGATGGACTGACTGGCGAGCTGACCGGCTGACGAAATGATTGACAGATGAGCTGGCGGAGTTGCAAGGTTGGTGCGTTCGCTTTTGTCAGGTTATTATGGAGTTGGCCGGGGGGGGGGAGAGAGAGAGGGAGGGAGAGAGAGGGATGGGGGAGGGAGAGGAGGAGAGGGATGGGGAGGAGGAGGGAGAGGGAGAGGGGGAGGGAGGGAGGGAGGGAGGAGAGAGAGAGGGGGGGAAGAGAGAGAGGGGGAAGAGAGAGAGAGAGAGAGAGAGAGAGAGAGAGAGAGAGAGAGAGAGAGAGAGAGAGAGAGAGAGAGAGAGAGAGAGGGGAAGGGAGGGAGATATTTAGTTAGTTCATATGGCCATTTTTCAGGGGAATGAATGGTTGTTAGTATAACGAGGTGATTAGATATACTATACTTGTCTCCTGATTTTAGTTAACTTTTTTTAATGAATGAGTGATTCTTAGTTAACTGATTATCATTTCCAATCTAGAAAGCTATATTAGGTATATTAGCTTTCAAAATATCACTCATGTAGGTTGATGGTCTAAGAAATCAATATACAACGTAAATCTAATTAAAGTGAATATACATGATGTAAAAAACAAAACTGTAAGACTTATTGTACATAAATCAATAGTTATACACACATAAACACACACACACACACACACACACACACATATATATATACTTATAAACATATACGTCATTAAACGTCGATCCAAACAACTTTCTTTTATTCCAACAAGGCCAGCTAACTTGCCTGTTGAGTCATCTAACAATCCATCGCTACCTAAGTTCTTTTTTTCACGCATCCAACTGACCAACTGTCTATTCAAAAAGCTTATTTGGTTAACAGGGTAGCTAGCTCGTCGTCCGATCGAGTGAATGTGTTACACAAAACCTTTACACAGTAGAGATCAGTGGTGCCTTGTTTACGTTATCGTCAGGGAGAAGGGAGGGGGGGGGTGGAAGGGGAAGAGAAGATAGATAGATAGAGAAGGGGAGAAGGAGGAATTTATAAAAAGAGGAAGGGAGAGGGAGGGAAGGAGGGAAAGAGAGGGAGGGAGGGAGAGAGAGAGGGAGGGAGGAAGAAAGACAGAGAGAGAGAGAGGGAAGGAGGGAGGGAAAGAGAAATAGAGAGATGAAGGATGAGGGAAGGGAAGAAGGAAAGTGAGAAAGAGAGAGAGAGAAAAAGTCGATATGATGAGACAGAAAAAGAAATAGGAATGCAAACTAACGAGAAAGAATATGAAAAAAAACGAAAAGCAGAAAAAAGAAAGACGAGAGTGCGAATAAGAGAGAGAGAGAGAGAGAGAGAGAGAGAGAGAGCGAGAGAGAGAGAGAGAGAGAGAGAGAGAGAGAGAGAGAGAGAGAGAGAGAGGAGAAATAGGAGAAAGAGACAGGGAGGGGAGACACGAGAAACAGAGACAGCCAAACGAAAAAACAACAACAACCAGAAACAGATACAAACACACAGACACAGCGAAACAAAAACAAAGAAAACAAAACAAAACAAAAAAACAACCCAAGCCACCGCGCGGGTCAGAAAGCACTGTGAAGCCTTGATCGTCTCGAAAGGGTTAACCCGCCGAGAGAGACAAAGGTAACCCAGGCATTAAGAAAGAGGAGTATTTGTTACAAGCTTCTCCTCTTAGTAGTCGCTCTCAAGGTGCAGGTCAAGGAGTCAAGAGGTGAGCGTGTTGTGAGCTTGTCTGTGTGAAGTGTGCCGAACCGTGAGTTATTTAGTGCGAAGCGCGGGTTGATCTTGTGGCGGGAGGCAGGTAGGGCGATTTTTCAAAGGCGTTGTTGGGGCTGTGCTGTGCGAGGTTCGGAGGTGTTGCTGTAGCTAGGTATACTAGGAAGTGTTGCTGTAGCTAGGTGTACTAGGAAGTGTTGCTGTAGCTAGGTGTACTAGGAAGCGTTGCTGTAGCTAGGTGTACTAGGAAGTGTTGCTGTAGCTAGGTGTACTAGGAAGTGTTGCTGTAGCTAGGTGTACTAGGAAGTGTTGCTGTAGCTAGGTGTACTAGGAAGTGTTGCTGTAGCTAGGTGTACTAGGAAGTGTTGCTGTAGCTAGGTGTACTAGGAAGTGTTGCTGTAGCTAGGTGTACTAGGAAGTGTTGCTGTAGCTAGGTGTACTAGGAAGTGTTGCTGTAGCTAGGTGTACTAGGAAGTGTTGCTGTAGCTAGGTGTACTAGGAAGTGTTGCTGTAGCTAGGTGTACTAGGAAGTGTTGCTGTAGCTAGGTGTACTAGGAAGTGTTGCTGTAGCTAGGTGTACTAGGGAGTGTTGCTGTAGCTAGGTGTACTTATGTTCGTTGTGAAAGTACGTATGTAGTGCACGCAATGTATGTATATCATTGGTCATATATTTACACGTTTTTTGTGTGTTTGTGTGAGTGTGTATGTATATATATAGATGTAAATATAGATTGAGATCGGTAGGTGTAAATGTAGATAGAGATGGATAGATAGCAGCAGATATCGAAAGAGACGGATAGATAGGTGTAAATATAGAAAGAGGTGGATAGGTAGATGTGAATAGAAACAGAGATGGATAGACAAATGTAAATATAGACAGAGGTTGATAGATAAATGTAAATATAGGTAGAGACAGGTAGATGTAAGTATAGACAGATACGAATCTAGATAGAACCCAATTAATACAACAGTCAAACAAAACAACAGATAAGATAGACACGCACAAACACACCCACCCACCTCACACACACAAACAAAAACCCATCAACAACTAAAAAAAAAAAACAACAAAAAAACAACTAAAACACCCGCAAAACAAGAGCACCCGAGTCCCGCCCAGCATCTCCGACCTGCCTGAAGATGCTGCGGTCTCCGTCTTGTCTCTTCTCAACGTCTTACCGAAGCTTCCGTCGCATCTTGGCGTCTCCTTCAGTCCGGTCTTTCACGCCTCCTCAGCGGAATCGGGGACGAAATCTCACTCGATCCCAGACAGGTTGTAAAGCCACGGTATGGGGGAGAGATTCGTCGGTCGGTCGGTCGCCTTTTATTTTTATTTTTTATTTTATTTTTTTTTTAGCTTTTGTCTTGTTTGGTTGCATGTTATCTTTATTTTCTTTCTTTCTCTTCTCTCTTTTTCCTTTTCTCTGTTCTCTTTTATTTATTTATTTGTGTTATTTTCGCCCCTTGTTTTTTAATCTTTATTTTCTTTCTTTTTCTTGCTTTTTTACATTTTTCCCTCATTTTCTTTATTTCTTTCTCTTGCCTTTTCTTTCTTAGCTCGTTTTTTTCATGTTTTCCCTACTTTTTCCTTGAGATTTTATTTGTGTTGTGTTTGCTGTGTTCTTGGCCTCCTTTCCATTCTCCATTTATTCTTTAGTCATATATATATATTTTTTTTTCTATGCCGTTCCTCCCTCTCTTTCTCTTTTTCTCTTTTTCTCTTGTATATTGCCCTTGTTTTGTTCTACGCCTCTTTTTCTTTTTCCTTCTTAATCTTTTATCACTATCTATTTATTTCTCTTATTTCTCAACTTCATTTTTCGTTCTTTATCTTATCATTGTTTACTTCTCACTTTCGTGATCTACATGTCTGTAAATATGTATGTATACTGTATATACCAATGTATATATTTGTAAGAAAATTGTAAGAAAAGTAAACTTGCTTCCCTCTTCCCCGTCGGATGTCTTTCAAGAATCGACTGAGAATTAGCGCTAATCTCTCTCTCTCTCTCTCTCTCTCTCTCTCTCTCTCTCTCTCTCTCTCTCTCTCTCTCTCTTTCTTTCTTTCTTTCTTTCTTTCTTTCTTTCTTTCTTTCTTTCTTTTTTTCCTTTCCCTTTTCTTTCTTTCTTCTTTTCTTTTTCTTGCTCTCTTCTTCTCTCTCTCTCTCTCTCTCTCCTCTGCTCTCCTCTCCTCTCTCTCTCTCTCTCTCTCTCTCTCTCTCTATCTCTCTCTCTCTCTCTCTCTCTCTCTCTCTCTCTCTCACTCTCTCTCTCTCTCTCTCTCTCTCTCTCTCATATATATATATATATATGTATATATATATATATATATATATATATATATATATATATATATATATATATATATATATATATATATATATATATATATATATATATATATATATATATATATATATATATATATATATATATGTATGTATACATGTATATATATATATATATATATATATATATATATATATATATATATATATATATATATATATATATATATATATATATATATATATATATAATAACCTTATATCCTCTGTTCATTATTTATTTTTAATACGTTTTTAATTTATGTATATATATATATATATATAAATATAATAAAAATAATAAAAAATATAAAAATAAATAAATAATAATATAATATATGTAATAATAAAAAATAAAAATAATAATAATAAATAATAATATACAATAATAATAAATAATAAATAATAATATAATAATAAATATATATATGTATAATAAATATATATAATAATAATAATAATAATATAATAATAATAAATAAAAATAAAAATAAATAATATACTGTATATAAATAATATTTATATATATAAATAAGCACCTTTCCTTGTCCCTTCGTATACGCTTTCGCCAATCTTTCTCCTCCTATAAGTGTTCCTTCATTTAACACAAACAGTCTGTGTAAATATATATTGCCTTTATTTTTTATTAATTTATTTTTATTTATTTTTTATTTATTTTTTTCATCTTTTTTTTTTTGACTCCACGATCTCACCCCAACTCCACACTCCCCTCTCCTCCCCCTTCCTCCGCCTCTCCCCCCCCCCCATATCTCTACTATCAACCCCTCACCTTCACCCACCACCTCAATCCACCCCCTCACACTCCACCTTGTCCTTCCCTCCACCATCTCCTTTTAACATTTCCATTTTCTCAGGATCTGGCTTAACCCGATCTTTTCGCTCTACCTTCCCCCTCCTCCCCACTTCCCCTCAGACTTCTCTCTTTCTCTCTCTCTCTCTTTCTCTCTCTCCTCTCACACACCACACACACACACACACACACACACACACACACACACACACACACACACACACACACACACACACACACACACACACACACACACCTTCCCTCCCATTCTCCTCCTTCGACCTTCGACCCCTCCCTAATTTCCCAACTCCCTCCCTCCCAACTCCCTCCCTCCAACACCCCCTACCAACATCCCCATCCCAACTCCCCCCTCCCCCTAATTTCCTCCACTCCTTCCCCCCCAACTCCCCTCCCCCAATCCCCCCCCTCCCAACATCCCCATCCCCAACTCCCCAACTCCTTAACCCGCCTCCACCACTACCCCAACACCCCTCTTACCCTTTATTACCCCAATTTCCCCTCTAGCTCCCCAGCTCCCTCACAGCTGCCCCAGCACTTTAGCCCTTTAATTCCCTTCCAACTCCCCCAACTCCCCCATCCACAGCCCCCACTCCAGCCACAAACACAGTGCCGGCGTCTCTGCCCATTCAGCCCCGATGACAGTAATGTGGAGTAATGGGTGGGCAGTTTGGAGTGTGCAGCGAGAGAACGCAAAGGCTGCAAGGGAGAGAGAGGAGAGGAGAAAAAGATTGAGAGAGAGAGAGAGAGATTGAGAGAGAGAGGTTAGAGAGAGAGAGAGAAGGAAGGAGGGGGTTAGAGAGAGAGAGAGAGAGAAAGAGGGAATTAGGGAAAGAGAGTGTGAGAAAGAGAGAGAGAGTAATAAGAAAGAGGAGAGAAAGAAAGAGAATCAAAATGAGAGAGAAAGAATGACACTTAGAAAGAAGAGAGAAGGGAAGGGAAGAGGTGGGGAAGGTAAGGGGAAAGAAGGAAAGAGAAAGGAGGGAAAAGGAGGGAAAAGAAAAGAACTTTACAGCAAGGGAAGGTGAGAGAAAGAAAAAAATAAGAGACGGAAAGAGGAAGGAGAAAGGAGAGAAGGAGAAGGAGGGGCGATAGACAAACAGACCGATAGACAGTCAGACAGACAGACAAACACAGACATACAGACAAACAAACCGAATGACAGAGAGAGAAGGAGAGAGATAAGGGAAACAGACTCAAAAGTAGAGGAGAAAGACGAAGAAAAGAAAGGAGAGGAGGGGGGAGGGGCGAAGGGGGTGTGGCTTAGCGGAGGGGGGCGTGGCAGGTCGACTGAAATGTAAACCAACTTTGATTGTCACGTTTAAAGAGTTTACTTCTGTTTCGCGTTTTCCTTCTTTATCTCTTTCTCTCTTTCTCTTTTCTCTTTTATTTTTATTTCACCGTGCTTTGTTGTGTCAGGTGAGCTCTGTATGTGCCTGGTTAATGTGTGTATTTCATCAGTCTATCAGTTCTTCCCTATTTATCTAATTATATCTTTATACCATATATTCTTTATCTCACCATCTTTCCACAATTCATGCATTCTTTGCTTACATGCCATTGCATACATACATACATACATACCATCACATACATACACCATACATGCATACATACATCACATACATACATACATACATAACACATTCATACATTCATACCATTAACACATACATACCTTTTTATACATACATGTACATACATATATATTCATGCATAGATACATACATGCATACATACATACTTACTTACATGCATTCATACATACATACATGCATGCATGCATGCATGCATACATACATACATACATACATACATGCACACATTCATATATTCATACATACATGCATACATACATGCATATCCTGTTTTACAGCATTTAATGGCCTCCAACAGGAAATTCTGAAATTTGAAGATCTTAACATATGCGCGTATCTTTCAGCCTTTTAAGATCCGTTGAGAGAGAGAGAGAGAGAGAGAGAGAGATAGAGAGAGAGAGAGAGAGAGAGAGAGAGAGAGAGAGAGAGAGAGAGAGAGAGAGAAAAGAGAGAGGGAGAGAGAGAGAGAAAGAAGAGATAGAGAGAGAAGAGAGAGAGAGAGAGAGAGATTGAGAAAAAAGACACG
>NC_091580.1:26027445-26032445 GCF_042767895.1 Penaeus vannamei | reverse complement strand
GAGTGGTAAGGAATGGGAGGAGAGGAAGGAAGGAGAGAGGAAAGGGAGAAGGAAGAGTGAGAGGAAGGAAGGGAGGGAGAAGAGGAAGGGAGGAGAGTGAAGGGAGAGAGAGGAGAAGGAAGAAGGAGAAGGGGGAAAGGGGGAAGGAGAGTGAGAGGAGAAAGGGGAGAGAAGGAAGAGAGAAGGGAAGGAGGGGGGGAAAGTGGAGGAATAGGAGGAGAAGGAGGAGGGGAAGGAGAGAGAGAGGGAGAGAAGGGGAGGAGAGAAGGAAGAGGAGGAAGAGGGAGAAGGAGGAAGTGAGAGGAGGGGAAAAGGAGGAGGAAAGGAAGAAGGAAGGGAGAAGGAGGGAGAGGAAAGGAATAGGAGGGGATAGGGAGAGGGAGAAGGAGGAGGAAGAAACATGGATAGCTAAGGAGAGGGTGAGTAATTGAGATGAAGAAGATTGGAGGTAAAATGAGGACAGAGAATTGAGGGAGAGAGTGGAGGAAGGGAGAGGTGAATTGGGGGTAAAAAGGGATTGGGGAAGGATTTTGGAAGGAGTGAGAGGGGAATAGAGAAAAGGAGAGAAAGCAAGAGAGAAAAAAATAGTAAAAGAAGAAGAGAGAATGGAGAAAGAGAAGAGAAAAAGGGAAGCCTTCGAAAGAGAGAAAGAAAATACAAATAGAAGAGGAGGGAATAGAGAGAGAAGAGAATAAGGGAAGCCTAAACAGAATGACTAAAACAGGAAGAGTAGAAAGGGAAGGAAAGAAGGAAGTATAGCAAAGGGGAAGAAAATAAAGAGAGAGAGGTAAAGAGAATTCAGAAAGAGGGGAGAAAAGGGGGAGAAAAATGAGAAAAAAATATGAGAGAAAAAAGAAAACCAGAAAAAAAGTATAATCCAAAATAATAAAAGAAGAAACTAAACAAAAGAAAACAAGACAAATAAAAGAAAAAGTAAAAAAAATCAAGAAGGGAAAAGATATAATAGGCAAAAAGAGGGGGAAAAGATAATGTTTGGTCCGAGGGATAAGAAGGGACCGAAGGAGAGAGGGGGAGGGATATGGAACCAAGGAGGAGAGGGAGGAACCGAAGGAGGTGAACCGGGGGAGGAGGGGAGGAAGGGAGGGAGATCGAACCAGAAAAATGATATATTTCCTGCACGAAATACGACCGATGTGGCTATGGTATTTGTACAGCTGGCCAAATTTGACAACGGCTTGCCCGGTTGCAGCCAACGTCAGGGGGATTCCTCCTCATCTTCTTCTTCTTCTTCCTCCTCCTCATCTTCTTCTTCTTCTTCCTTTTCTTCTCCTTCTCCTTCTTCTTCTTCTTCTTCGTCTTCTTCTTATTATTATTATTATTATATTTCTTCTTATTATTATTATTCTATATCTTCTTCTTCTTCTTTTGCGTCTTCTTCTTCTTCTTCTTCCTCTTATTATTATTATTATTCTATTTCTTCTTCTTCTTTTTCCTCTTCCTCTTCTTTTACGTCTTCGTCTTCTTCTTCCTTTTCTTCTTCTTCTCTTCCTTTTCTTCTTCTTGTTCTTCTCTCTTCTCTTTTCTTCTTCCTCTGTCTTCTTTGCTGTCTTCTTCTTCCCTCTTATTATTATTATTATTATTATTATTATTATTATTATTATTATTATTATTATTATTATTATTATTATTCCATTTCATCATCTTCTTCGTCTTCTTCTTCCTCTTCTTCTTCTTCTTCTTCCTTTTCTTCTTCTTCTTCTTCCTCTTCTTTTGCGTCTTCTTCTTCCTCTTTTTCTTCTTCTTCTTCTTCTTCTTCTTCTTCTTCCTCGTTTTTATTCTTAATTGTCTTCTTTTTGCTGTTGCTGTTTTCTTTTTTTTTTCATTTTCTTAATATGTGTGACCGATACAGAACAAACAAGACAGACAGAGACAGAAATGAAGAAGAGGGGAATGAGGAGTAAAGAACTAGACGGGGGTGGGGGCAGGAGCAGAAGCGGATGTAGGGGTAGTAAGGAGGGGTGGGGAGTAAAGGTAGAGGGGAATGAAATTGAGCAGTAGAGAGCCTCAGAAGAGGAGCAGTAGAAGAGGGGGAGTGGTGAAGGGGTAGAAGGGTACAGGGGGTGGGGTAGGGTGAGCGGTAGAAGGGGGTAAGGGGTAAGGATAGAAGAGGGGGGGTGGGGTAAGGGTAGAAGGGGGATAGAAGGGCGTGGGGGTAAGGGGTAGATGGAGTGGGGATAAGGGGTAGGGAATAGAAGGGGTGGGGGTAAAGGGTGGTAGAAGGGGTGGAGGGTGAGGAGGTACAAGGGGGTGGGGGGAGGAGTAGAGGGGGGGGAGGTGTCAAGGGAGGGGAGAGAGGAACCGTTGAGTTTTATGAACACAAGAGTTGAAGTGTTATCCCCGCCTTGAGGTACGGGCATTCATTCCAATCTTCAAGATAAGATTTAGAGGCGAGAACAGCAAAAAAACATAAATAAATCGTGCCTGGTTAAACTGGGATTTCTGTCTGGGGTTCTGAACACTTCAAAAATCCGGCGCATATTGATAAATAAACATTGGGATTTTTTTTCTCTGTTTTCTTCGATTTTTTTTCCCGTGTTTTTTTCATTTTTTCGTTCGTTTGTATACGGATTTTTAAAATTAGGTTTAGGGTCTGCTTTTAAGATGAAGATACAAGTGATAATATATATAGAATTAAGAACAAAACTAAGAAAAAATCAGAAAAAAAAATCTAAAAAAATAAAAATAAAACGGATACATTTATACATCTATATCAAATACATAGACAGACATAGATGTTTCTAACGATGACGAAATACGCTATCTCACTTCAAGATGTATTCCTCGCCCTATATTTGAAGGCAGCAACATCCTGCAATGCACTTCAATGACGTCACGAGCGGCATGTAAGGCACGTCGCGATTGCAGTGTGAATGAGTGCAACAGAACATGTACAAATTATGCAGTTCGTGATAGGAATATAAACCACAAAATAATATCACTGCATTTGTAGCTTATGTTATACTGTGTAAACATGCGTAAGTTTGCCTGTATGTACAGGTGTACGTGCACGTGTGTGAGTGTGTGCGTGCGTGTGTGTGTGTGTTAGATCCACTCACGCTTCCACACGAGAGAGAAAATAAATAAACAATAAAGAGAGAGAACAGAAGACAGTAGACACCGCCTTAAATCATACAATTAGACATTATTAATGAGAGACTTCTGTCAGGAAGTTCGAGACAATCAACAATAACCTGAGTCACAGAGGGGAAGAGGGGGAGGGGAGGGAAGAGGGGAAGAGGAAGAGAGAGGGGGAGAGGGAGAGGGGAGGGAAGAGGGGAAGAGGGGGAGAGAGGGAGAGAGGGGAGGGAGAGGAGAGGGGAAGAGGGAGAGGGAGAGGGGGAGAGGGAGAGGAGGAAGAGGGAGGAAGAGAGAGGGGAGGAGAGGAGAGGGGAGAGGAAGAGGGGAAGAGAGAAGAGAGAGGAGAGTAAGAGAGGGAGAGGGAGAGAGGAGAAGAGGGGAGAGGGAAAGAAAGCAAGAAAGAGCTTGCCGGTTGTAAATCCTAAAGGACGAGGCTGTCTGAGGGGAAGGAAGGGAGGGAGAGCAGAAGACAGGAGGGGAGGGGCGAAAGAGAGGGAAGAGGGAGGAATGAGAAAGAAAGGAAAGAGAGGGGAGAAGGACAAGAGGAATGAGAGAAAGATAAAAAATGAGGAGGAACGGATTGGAAAAAGTGGGAGGGAGGGAAGGACAAAAAAAGGAAAAAGGGGAGAAACAGACCACAGGATTGGGGTGAGGGAGAGGAGGGGAGAAGAGAAAACTGGAGGTGAGGAGAGAAGAGAAAATTGGGGGTGAGGGGAGAAGAGAAGTGAGATTGGAAATGAGGAGAGAGAAGAAAATAAAATTGGGGATGAGAGGAGTGGAGAAGAGATATCGAGATGAGGGGAGAGGAGAAAAAAAATTGAAATGGGAGAGAAAGAAAGATAGACGAATGAAAGGAGAAAAGAAGAGACACTGAAAATCAAGAAAGTGAAAGAAAAAAACTGGAGAATGAGCAGAGAGAAAGAAAACAGGAGGATGAGGGGAGAAGAGAAGGGGGGTGAGGGGAGAGGAAAAGGAAAGATTGCAATTGAGGGGAGAGAAAGAAAGATAGACGAATGAAAGGAATAAAGAAGAGACACTGAAAATCAAGAGAGAGAGAAAGGAAAAAAAACTGGAGGATGAGGAGAGAGAAAGAAAACTGGAGGATGAGAAGAGAGAAAGAAAACGCTGGAGGGATGAGGGGAGAAGAGAAAGAAAACTGGAGGATGAGGGAGAAGAAAGAAGAGGATGAGGGGGAGAGAGAAAACTGGAGGATGAAAGAGAGAGAGAGAAAACTGGAGGAGGAGGAAGAAAAGAAAACTGGAGGATTGGGGAGGAGAGAAGAAGAAGGATGAGGGGAGAGAGAAGAAAGAAAACTGGAGGGATGAGGGGAGAAGAGACAAAGAAAACTGGTGGATGAGGATGAGAAGAGAAAAAGAAAACTGGAGAATGAGAAGAGAGAAAAAAAAAACTGGAGAATAAGCGGAGAAGAGAAGGAAGAAGAGAAGGAGGGGAGGGAGAGGGAGGGGAGAGGAGGGGACCAGGGATTCTGTGGCGACCCCTGTTGGTTTAGTGCGCAACAACCTGTATGACGCAGAGTAGTAACAAACATCTAGTTAAGACTCGAGTGGAGTATTTACGCAGAGGGGGAATCCGAGGTCAAGGTCGAGGGGAAAAGGGGGGGAGGGTGAAGGAAAAGAGGGGAAAGTGGGAAGAGGGTGAAGGAAAATAGGGGAAAGAGGGGGAGGGTGAAGGAAAAGAAGGGGGGAAGGGGGAGGGTGAAGGGGAAAAGAGGGAGAAAAAGAGGTTGGGGAGGGGAAAAAGATACGAGGGGTAGGGGGGAGAAAAAGAGGGGAGAGGGGGGAGAATGAAGGGAAAGAGAGGGAGAGAAGGGAAGAAGGGGGAGGGTGAAGGAAAAGAGGGGGAAGGGGTGAGAGGGGAAGAAATAGGGGACAGGGAGAGTG
>NC_091580.1:26019945-26022445 GCF_042767895.1 Penaeus vannamei | reverse complement strand
TCATCTATCTATCTATCTGTCTGTCTGTCTGTCTGTCTGTCTGTATCTATCTCTCCATCCATTCATTTATCTATCAATCTTTCTCTCTTTATCTCTCTCTCTCTCTCTCTCTCTCTCTCTATCTATCTATCTATCTATCTATCTATCTATCTATCTATCTATCTATCTATCTATCTATCTATAAATCAATACATCCATCCATCGACCCACCCACCCACCCATCCATCCCACCCACCCACCCAATTCACGCACCTACCCACCCATCCACACCACCCACCCACCCATCCACCACCATCATAAAAATAAAATAGAATTTAAAAAAAAAATGGAAATCACCTCAAGAGAGAATCGCTATCTTCACAACCCCATTTCCCTCCAGCGCATCCCACAGCAAGACAAATGGCACCGAGTGTCACAGTGCCACGTCTTAAGGGTGTACCTGACTCTAAGGGGCGAGGGGGGAGGGGGGGGGATAAATGGGGCAGAGAATGTGCTAATAAGGCTCTTGTATCGCTGTCGTTTACGTGGGCGATGACCCTTATGACAATTTAGAGGGATGGGTTCTGGGGGAGGAGAGAGGAGGGAGGAGGGGTGGGAGGGAGTAGGGAAGAGGAGGAAAATTGGAGGGAGGTGGGTAGGTGAAAGGAGGGAGGGGGAGGGTATGGAGTAAATATGTGGGTTTGGTAGTAGTGAATAGAAGCTCAGCAGAGATGGACTGATAGACAGGATATATTGTTAATATGTTAATACAGAGGGAGAGACAGATAGACAGGTAGACAAAGACAGACACAGACATTCAGGTAGAGAGAGAAAGACAGGCATAGGGAAATAGAAATAGAAAGAGAGAGAGAGAGAGAGAGAGAGAGAGAGAGAGAGAGAGAGAGAGAGAGAGAGAGAGAGAGAGAGAGAGAGAGAGAGAGAGAGAGAGAGAGAGAGAGAGAGAAGAGAGAGAGAGAGAGAGAGAGAGAGAGAGAGAGAGAGAGAGAGAGAGAGAGAGAGAGAGAGGGGGAAGAGGAGGGAGGGAGAGAGAGACAGAGAGACAGACAGACAGACAGACAGAAAGAGATATTGAGAGAAAGAGAGAAAGAGAGGCTATATGAATACGATAACGATGACAACAATAACAATATATTCACACACAATACAAAAAAATAATAAAGAAATGATAAAACACTAATAAAGAATAAAAATAAAGATAATAATCACAAGAACGACCAACTTTACCAGAAAACGACACGGCATCTTCCTAAAACAGACGACCTTTTGTTCCGTGTCACTCGAAAACGAAGTCGTAGCCAAAAGTGTCGGCTACGCGTTGAGACGTTAACGGAGGGAAAACTGACAAACACGGCCATTCCTCGCTTTATGGCCCGTGCTTTACGGCGCTTGTGTGTAAACTGTGTACGATTGCAAGCATGGCACTCTGGGGAATGTGTGTGTGTGTGTGTGTTTGGGTGGGGAATGTGTATGTGTGTGTTCGCGTAAGGAATGTGTGTGCGTGTGTTTGAGTGGGGAATGTGTGTGCGTGCGCGCGCGAGTGTGTGCGTGTGTGTGTGTGTGTGTGTGTGTTTGATTGAGTGGGGAATGTGTATTTGTGTGTTCGCGTGAGGAATGTGTGTGCGTGTGTGTGCGCGCGCGTGTGTGTGCGTGTGTGCGCGTGTGCGTGTGTGTGTGTGTGTGTGTGTGTGATTGAGTGGGGAATGTGTGTGTGTGATTGAATGGAGAATGTGTGTGTGTGTGTGTATGTGTGTGTGTGTGATTGAGTGGGGAATGTGTGTGTGTGTGTGTGTGTGCGTGTGTATGTATGTATGTCTGTATGTATGTTTGTGTTCGAATGAGGAAAGTGTGTGTGTTTCTGTGTATAGCGTTCTTGCCGAATGACTCGTGGAAAAAAACAGAATATAGGGAAAAAGTGATGCTGCAGATTAATATAGAGATAATAGAAATGTAAAAGAGATTTACCCCCCCCCCCAATCTTTGTAGTAATGACATTAATATTACGATAACAAAAATTGTAAAGAAAATAGTGTTACCAATTGTACCGACAAATAAAGACACTTATCATATATACTGAAGATGGCAATGCCAGTATCAGCGTTCGGAATAACAACAATAACAATAATAACAACAATAATAATGATACCAACAACAATGACAGTAATAACAACAATAGTAATAAACATGCTAATAAACATGACGATGATGTCAGTGATAACAAATATAATCATTACATTAATAACAAATGGAATAACAATAAGGATAATAATAGTAAGAAAATGTAGAATAAAAAAGCAGAGAAAAATGTAGAAAAATGATAAGGTCGAAATGCAAAAACACAGACCAAATCCATATGAATCTTTATAAACATAACAGCGCGAAATCCGGCCACACACCTCGCCAAACAATTGACTAAATAAACAAACGCACACACGCACGCAAAAAAAAGTCATAATCCTCGAAATATAAACAACAACAAACAAACAAATTCATATGTAAATGA
>NC_091580.1:26002445-26004945 GCF_042767895.1 Penaeus vannamei | reverse complement strand
CGCAAATGGCTGGTTCCCCTCCCCCCCCCCATCCCCCCCACCTCCACCCCCCGGCCCCTCTTCCTCCTTAACTCTCCCCCTCCCTCTTCTCTTCCTTCTATTTTCTCTCCTTCTTTCTCTTTTGTTCTTGTTCTCTTCTTTCTTTACTTTTCTTTTTCTTTCTCTCTCTCTTTCTCTCTCTCTCTTCCTTTTTCCTTTCTCATTCTTCTTCACTCCCTTTCCTTTCTCTTCCTTTTATTTCCTCTCCTTCTTTCTCTTTTGTTCTTATTTTCTTCTTTCTTTTCTTTTCTTTTTTTCTGTTTCTCTTCTTTTTTTCTTTCCTCATTCTTCTTCTTCACTTCTTCCTCTCTGCTCTTCTGCTTTCCTTTTCTTTATTCGGTGTTTCTGTTATTCCTTTTTTGCCTTTCTTTTATTCCACTTCTTTTGACTCCTTCCCTCTTTCTCTCCATTCTCTCCTTCTCTCTTTGCCTCCACGATCTCCCTCCCCTTTCCTTCTTATCTCTCCTCCTTCCCTCTTCCTCGTTTCGAATATAGTTCCTCTTCTTTTTCTATTTTCGTCTCTTTTTCTTCCTCCTCTTCCCCCTCCCTTTCTCCTTCCCTTCACGCCTATTTTTTTTTTCTTTTCCTTCTTTTTCATTCGTTCTCTCTTTTTTCCCCACTTTTATCATTCCCTCTTTCTTAGTTTTTCTTATTTTTGCTTATCTCTTCTCTTCCATCTCATCCCTCTTATAGCTGTTCTTATTCCTTCCTTCTAACCTTTTTCCTTCTATACTTCTTCCTATTCCCCCTTTGCTCTCCTATCTTTCTTCCCCTTATATCTTTCACGCATCCTCGCTTACCCATTTTCCCAATTCCCCTTTTCCTTCTTTTTGTCTTTCTCTCTTGTTTACCCTTCTTATCCTCTCCCTTCTCTTCTTCTTTGCTGTCCACTTTTCCCCTTTTTCCCACCTCTTCTTTGTCCTCTTTCTCCTTCCCTCTACCCTCATTTCCCTCACCCTTGTATTATCTCTCTTTCCCTTTCTCACTGTCCCCTCTCTTCATCTTCTCCCTTCCCTTCTCATCCTTTTCCTTCTTCCTCATCTCCCCTCCTCTCCTCTTCCCCTTTCCCTTTTCCACTTTTTTCCCTAACTTTATCTTTCCCTTCCTTCTTCCCCTCTTCCCCTTCCCCTCTTACCCCCTTCCCCTCTTCCCCCCTCCCATCTTCCCCCTCCCTTCCATTTCCCCTTCTTTCCCTATCTACCCCCCATTCCCCCTTCCCCCTCTTTCCCCTCCTCCCCTCTTCCCCCTTCCCTCTCCCCCTCCCTCCCCTCCCCCTTCCCCCTCCCCCTCCCATCTTCCCCATTCCCCCTTCCCCACCATTCCTCCCCCCTCCCCTTCCCCCTCTTCCTCCTTCCCCATCCTTTTCCCTCCTCCCCCCTTCCTCTAAAAGACCACCATGGAAGGTCTATTGTTGTTTCTCCGCCAAGATGGCTCTCTTCAACTCGGGAAGATGGACATCATATTCTTAAATATATGTTTTCCTTTTGTCTCTCTCTCTCTTCTCTCTCTCTCTCTCTTTTTTTTTTTTTTTTTTTGTCTCCTCTTTATTTTTTACTTTATTTTTTTTCATCATTTCGACAGCCACTTAAAGTGCCTTTCCTCTTATGATCTTTGTGTCTCGTTCCCTTTTTTTTGTCTCTGTTTGTCCTTCTGTTCTCTCTTTTTTTCATTCTTTCATTTCTCTCTATTAAACAGTCTTTCTCTTTCTCTATATATATCTAGATAGATAGATAGATAGATAGATAGATATATACCCATCTATCTATCTATCTATCTATCTTTACCTATCTCACTCTCTCTCTTGCTCTCTTATTTCACATTCTCCATCCTTCTCTTCATTCCCTCCTCTGTACCCTCCACTTTTCCTTTCCCCTTCTATTTATTCTCTTTCTCTTTCTTTGTCCTTTCCTTCCTTCCTTTCTTTCTGTGCATTGGCTTCGTTCCTCTTCTTCTTTCCTTTATTCATATTTCCTATCCCACTTTTATTTTATTCTCCTTCTCCTATCCTTCTCTTTCTCTTTCTTTTCTTTCTTTCTCTCTCTCGCTTCCCTTCCCCTGCTCTCTCTCTCTCTCTTTCTCTCTTTCTTTCCTTTCTCTCTCTCTCTCTCTCTCTCTCTCTCTCTCTCTCTCTCTCTCTCTCTCTCTCTTTCTCTCTCTCTCTCTCTCTCTCTCTCTCTCTCTCTCTCTCCCACCCTCCCTCATTTCTTTCTTCTCTCTCACATATCTCTCTCTCTCCCTCCCTCACTCCCTTATATATAAACATCTCTCCCCTCACCCCCTTTCTCTCTCCCTCTCCCTCTATATATCTCCCTCTCCTCTCCCTCTATCTCCCTATCCCTCTATCTCTCTCTCTCTCTCTCTCTCTCTCTCTCTCTATATAAGACCACTCTCTCTCTCTCTCTCTCTCTCTCTCTCAAGAGCACGTACTGGGCATCGCCAGGTGGACGCCGTCTTCGCCCCA
>NC_091580.1:25984945-25987445 GCF_042767895.1 Penaeus vannamei | reverse complement strand
AGAGGAAAGAAGGGGAGGGAGGGAAAGGGAGGGAGGAGAGGGTGGGTGGGAGAGAGAGAGAACGAGAGAGAGAGAGAGAGAGAGAGGGGGGGGAGAGAAAGGAAAATAGACAGACAGACATAGACGGAGAGAGCCTATCTATTTATCTATTCATCACTCTGTATATCTATCTACATATCTATATATCTTATCGAAAAAATGCTAAATCACAAAATACTTGACATGATTTTTTATTCAAGAGTTAATAGAAATAATTTCATGTCAATGCATTTTGAATAATTATCATAACTTTTATACTCATCTTCTCCAATTGTTTCTATTATTTTCTATCATCATCTTTTTTGTTACTTCATCATGATCATAATTATTATTGTCGTTGTCAATGTTGTTAGAGATTGATACGATAAATAAATTCACCCGAAGATTTTATTTTTAGAATGATCTTTAAAATATGATTTAGAGATGAAGATGCAGATTAAGGGAGAAAGAGATGGGCAGAGAGAGAGATAGAAAGATAGAGATAAAGGTACACAGACAATGGATAGATAGATGGATGGAGATATATGTAATAATAAATGGATAGATAGATAGATAGATAGATAGATAGATAGATAGATAAAATTAGACTGAGAGAAAGAGAGAGAGAGAGAGACAGTGAGAGAGAGAGAGACAGTGAGAGAGAGAGAGAGAGAGAGAGAAAGAGAGAGAGAGAGAGAGAGAGAGAGAGAGAGAGAGAGAGAGAGAGAGAGAGAGAGAAAGAGATTAAAAGATAAGAACCATTGATAAATATATAAATAGGAAGGAAGGAAGAGATCCACAGATAGAAAGAACAAAAAGAGAGAGAAAAAAACAAAGAAAGGAATTCCCTTTCAACAAAAGAACACCCCCTACCCCCACCCTTACCCCCACGACCCCACCCCTCACTCTCAACCCCCTCCCATACCTGCAACCTCAGTACCCCACCCCCTCCTCCCACCCCCAACTCCAATGCCCCAACCTACAACCTACATACCCCAATACTCCTATCAACCCCCGCCCAAATACCCCAACCCCCTCTCCAAACCTTCCTCCCACCCCAACCCAAATACCTCAACCCACAACCCCATACCCAAATACCCCCTCCCCTTAAACCCCAATACCCCAATCTGCGACCTCAACCCCAATAACCCTGCCCCCAAAACCCCCCCAACCCAACCCCACATCCCCAACCCCATACCACCTCCCCAACACCCCAATACCCCTTCCCCCATACCCCCCTTAAACCCCAGTATCCCCCCCAACCTCAATACCCCCTCCCCCATACCACCAATAACCCCAATACCCTCCTCCCCACCCCAACCCCCTTCCAACCCCCCCAAAACCACGGCATACCCCAAACCTCTTCTCTCTCTCTCTCTCTCTCCCTCCACCCCCACCCCCCCAAATACCCAACCCAAGTGCCAACCACATACCCAACCGCCCATAGTGCCACCTCATTGGCAGTTCAGAGTGCCAATTGTGCATCTGCCTCTCGTCAGCCCAAAATAACATCAAAGCCACAAAAATGAAATCTGATCTTAGGAGGAGGGAGAAGAGGAAGAAGAAGAAGGAGGAGAAGAAGAAGAAGAAGAAGAAGAAGAGGAGGAAGAGGAAGAAGAGGAGGAAGAAGAAGGAAAAGGTTTTAAAAAAGGAAGAGGGGGGGGAAAGGAAGGATAAGAATAAGAATAAAAGGAAGAGGTAGAAGGAGAAGATGAAGTAGGAAAAGGTTTAAAAAAGGAGGATGAAGGGGAAGAAGAAGGAGAAAAGGAAGAAGGAGAAAGGGATGAGGAAGGGGAAAAGGCAGAAGAAAAGGAAGAGGAAAAAGAAAAAGGAAAAGGCTACAAAAAAGAGGAGGGAGAGGAAGAAGAAGGAAGAGATGAACAAGAAGAGGGAGAAGAAGTAGAAGGCGGCGAAGAAGAAGGAAAGGGTTAAAAAACGAGGAGGAGGGAGAGGAAGAAGAAGAAAAGGAAGAAGAAGAAGAAGAAGAAGAAGGAAAAGGTTAAAAAACGAGGAGGAGGGAAAGGAAGAAGAAGGAGGAGAAGAAGAAAAAGAAAAGGAAGAAGTAGAAGAAGAAAAAGGAGAAGAAGGAGAAGGAAAAGGTTAAGATAAGAAAGAGGAATAGGGGGGAAGCAGAGGAAGAAGAAGAATGCATAGAAGAAGATAAAGAAGGAGAAAAAACGGAAGAGGAAAAAGATGTCGATGAGGACAAAGTGGAAGAAGATGACGAGTTGAAGAAAAAAAAGAAAAGGAGAAGCAAAAAAAAGAATTATTATTATTTTTTTTCTTTTAATTGTAAGATCAGAAAGAGAATATGAGGAAAATGGAAAATGGAAATAAGTAGAATAATGCGAGGAAAAAAATGCGAAAGAGGGAATAAAAGAATGACAAAAAATAAAGACAAGAAGGAATAAGAGAATGAAGGGGAAAGGGAGAGAGAGAATAAGAGAATAACGAAGGAAGAAAACGAAAGAGGGAATAAGAG